>NW_015506264.1:353581-358403 GCF_001515645.1 Sinocyclocheilus grahami | reverse complement strand
CAGATCGCAGACTTATAAGTGCATTACTGCCACCTATCTCTCAAATGGACATAAATACTGTTCAGTTTCTTGCACGGACCGATCGTTTCGTGTCTTTTCACATCAATGTATCGTCACGAGCAGCAGGGTTTAATTTGGTTTTGTTTGTGTATGTTTTTTTGACTCTCAAAGCCGTGATTCCCATCCACTTACATTATATGACTGACAGACTGCAACGGTTTGAGTTAAAAATCTTCGTTTGTGTTCTACTGAAGAAACAAAGTCACCTACATCTTGGATGCCCTGGGGGTAAGCAGATAAACATCACATTTTCATTTCTGGGTGAACTATACCTTTAAGCCACATTTTTCTCAAAAAACAAAAATTAAACGTACCGATATATGTCTGTTTTAGTTTTTAGATGCTGCATATCTGAATGACAGGCAATACTGCTCATTTATTTGTTTTTTTATTTCACAGTTTTGCGCAAGGGTTGCGATACTGACGAGGACTGGGCTATGAGATAATCAGATGGATCTGGGAGTTCATGTCATAATCGGTAAAGTCCAGTCGTACATCAGTTATCGTGATACAATCCACAGGCACTGAGCTTTGAGCCTCCGGTCTGCAGAAATGACAAGAGTTTGCATCGTCTCATTAAGCCTCAGGAAATGTTATTAGGAGGTTACAATAAGATTGTGGGGCCTTTCAGACGTCTGAGTGTGGCATTTGAGTCTGGCTTTGATTTATGCATGTAATAAATGGTGGTACAATTCAAGAAACACTAAACTTAGCATTTATCATTGAATATCCAGAAAAATTTTTATATTTGTGGCATAGCGCAAATATACCAAAAAACAGGGTTATTATAGTCAACTGAAACTACTAAAGTTACTTAAAATAAACATAATAAATTAAACGAAATAAATTTAAATATATAGAATTAAAAATAAACTTATTTAAACTTAAATTAAAATAAACTTATTTTATTGATAAAATACCATTTTATTTTTATATTGATAATATTCTATTTGATTAAACTTTTAAAATGTTCATTTAGTTTATCTTGATGTACTAAAATAACTGAACTGAACCTAAAAGTAAAAATTAATAGGCATATTAAAAACAAAAACAACTAATAAAAATTGCAAAAATGTGCAACAAAACTAATAAAACTTTAACTGAAATTAAAATATTAAAACAAAGTATAAAAATAAAAACTAATTCAAAATATTATTTAAAAATATAATAGTTGTGGGTTTTTCAGTGGCCAATTCAGAGACCGATATCTACCAATAATGCATAAATAATACTTATTTTGCACAGTATTTAAGATGAAACTGCAAAATTTTAGAAACAGACTGTGGGAAATATTGGATGTGTATATATATATATATATATATATATTTATATATATTTGATGCATCTCCATAAAGATATATGCAGTGTTATTTTAGCACCATCAAGATATTATAATAGCATCTCAGTTAATATAATATATTTAACTTTAAAAAATGTACTACAAAATTAAAAAATAACAGACTGTGGGAAATTTTGGATGCTTACATATTTAATGCATGTGCAGAAAGATATATGCATGCAAATTTAGTCATGCAGTCATTGCATTATTTCAAATTATGCAACAAAAAACATGAATTTTGGCAAATTTATTCTCTAATTTGTAGATTTTGGTTTTGAAGCATGCAGTTTTATGAGCTCTTAAAATCAAAGTGCAGTGCTTTTGGGTGCCGTGTCTGGTTGCGCTCCCTCGGCTTCAGCACAGTTAATAGGAGCAGATAATTAGGTTATACTTTTAATTCCCAGAAGCCAGAAATATTGCCTGGCAAATTACTGCCTTTGGGCTGCGTTCTTAATTACCAGCTACTCTTACTGAGACTCTGATAGTGAACTTTCTGTGTTGTAGCCATGATATCGATATGTGGAAGATTATAAAACAGACAGTTATGAAATTCTGAATATATAAGCTGCGTTTGATGCTGCTGTAAAATGCAGATAAGCACACAACTGTGATTTAACATGCAATTGATTTATTTACAGCTTTTTTATGTTGTATGAAATGTTCAGCATGCAAAGGGTTCAATTTGTGGTCGACAGAAACAGAGTTGTTAATAATAAAAATAAAAATAAATAATATTAATAAAATAATTTTAATTTTAATAATTAAAATAAAATAAACTGTGAAAATATATTTAAAAAAAAGATTCATTTATTTTATTAATTAATGAAAACAGAAAATATAAAAATAAAAAACAATTTAATATAAATAATTGATAGTAAAATAAACCAGGACTGAATAGTTTTTTCTTCCAGTGGCTATTGTATCTACCAATAATGCATAAATAATACATAATAATAATCAAATAAAAATAATAATATAAATAACAGATACATAAATACAAAGAAAGAAAAATTATAAATATAAATAGCAGATATATATATATATATATAAATGCATCATTGAGATATTATTATAGTTTATTAATATTTTAGATTATTTTCAGTTTCATTTTAATTTTAGTTAAAATTTTATTTTATTTTATTTTTTATTTTTAGTAGTTTTTTTTTTATGTCCTTGTAGTTTTTAGTCATTTTTCATTTCAGTTTTAGTTTTAGTTATTCTAGTACATCAAGTTAAACAAAACGAAAATTAAATGTTGCTTTGGCAAGTACCTGAAATAATAATAATGCTGGATATATGCATCCAATTTAATTGCATGTAAATTTAGATACTATATAAAAAATATATTTGCATGCTATGCTTACTATACAATGCATGTAGTGTATACTATCTGTACGGACTGTGGGGATTTTCTGTCTACTGCTATTCATCAGTCAAGTGAACTAAAAATCACAAAATGCACAAATATTGAACAATTAATGAGAATGCTGTTTGCATTTTTGATGCATAAAAAAAAATTGTAGCCAATCAAGCATTTTTTCCCCAATTTCAGCCTTGCATAATAAAACGGAAGGTCAGGCTGCAGTGAAGAAGATTTGTGAGGAGAACAGTGACGCTCAGCGTGAGTCAGGCTTTATAACACACCTGGAGCACAAAAGCAGTGTTGAGTCGCTGGGGGATATTTGTAGCAATAGCCAACAATACATTGTATGGGTCACAATTATAGATTTCTCTTTTATGCCAAAAATCATTAGGATATTAAGTAAAGATGCATATTAATTTGTACTGTATATATGTGCATTTACATTTATATGCATGCATATACATTTACATACTTTATAGAAAGTTCTGTATATTATGTATATGCATATCAATTTGTATGCATATATCGATATGCACATGTATATGAAATACAAAAGCATATACATACTTTACACTGCATAGTATGTTATTGTATTTTCTGTACACTATACAAAAATCATTAGGATATTAAGTAAAGATCATGTTCCATGAAGATATTTTGTAAATCTCCTACCGTAAATATATCAAAACTTAATGTTTGATTAGTAATATGCATTGCTAAGAACTTCATTCGAACAACTTTAAAGATGATTTTCTCAATATTTAGATGTTTTTGCACCCTCAGATTCCAGATTTTCAAATATTGTAAAGATGCATATTAATTTGTACTGTATATATGTGCATTTACATTTATATGCATGCATATACATTTACATACTTTATAGAAAGTTCTGTATATTATGTATATGCATATCAATTTGTATGCATATATCGATATGCACATGTATACTATATGCATTTAGAGCTATATGCATGTAAGCATATACATACTTTACACTGCATAGTATGTTATTGTATTTTCTGTACACTATACAAAAATCATTAGGATATTAAGATTATGTTCCATGAAGATATTTAGTAAATCTCCTACCGTAAATATATCAAAACTTAATGTTTGATTAGTAATATGCATTGCTAAGAACTTCATTTGAACAACTTTAAAGATGATTTTCTCAATATTTAGATTTTTTTGCACCCTCAGATTCCAGATTTTCAAATATTGTCCGATCCTAACAAACCATACATCAATGCAAAGCTTATTTATTCAGCTTTCAGATGATGCACAAATCTCAATTTCACAAAATTGACCCTTACGACTGATGTTGTGCTCCAGGGTCACGTATAATGTACATGTGCTTCTGCGTGTGTGACTGATGATCGTCCATATTTCTGTAATGACAGTAAGGCTCGTGTCAGGGCCGTTTTCAGCTCCAGCAGCTCAAGGGGACTCAGAGACACAGAAGGAATGCTAATGGAGCTGCAGTGAATTGATTGTGTTGAACTAACGAATAAAATGTCAGTAACAAGCTGAAGAGAAGGTCAAGAACACAAGCGTGGAGTACATATTGTGTTGCTTGCAAACCATAATGATGTCCGTCTGTCTCTTCACCTAAAGACGGTTTAACAGGTGATATTAGGGCTGGGGATTTGATTCGATTTCGATTCACAAGCTTGCGATTCAATTCGATTTAACATCGATTCATTTGGATATAATGGCAGTCACGTACAGTACGTACGTACAGTTTTTCAGTTCAATTAATGCTGTAAACTATACAATAAGCCCTGTCATTATTACTATATTAAAATGATTTGTAAACAAATATGTAAATTGCACATAAGGTAGTTTTTATATTAAAAATGTATTATAACTTTTAATGATGTAATTGTTTCTACTCCAGTTTGTTATTGAAATATAAACAGGATGCTATAATTTGTTTTCATGATATTTTTATTCCCAGGAAACAAGTTTAGGTTATAAAAGCATTGTGGGAATGTTTCTAAAAACTCAAAAAGTCTAGTTTTCTTGTCATGATTATAACAATGTTTAAAAGTTACAAAAAC
>NW_015506264.1:346081-351081 GCF_001515645.1 Sinocyclocheilus grahami | reverse complement strand
TTCTGAACATGAAGTGTTGTGTCTGGAAACGCAGCTTTGTTAGTGGCTAATGCTGCTGATGAACCTGTTCAGACAGGATCTTATTCGGAAGAGCTCGGACCCTCCAGCGATCTTCACACAGAGATTGTGCGTCTACAGCTGCCTGCTCTTATCTGCTCCGGATGAAGCTTTGTCGAGAAAGACCTTCAGAATCATCTCAAACCCAACGCTTGAGAAGAGATCAGTTAAAACACAGTGCTTCTGTCTCAGAGTCAAGTGTGAGAAAGTCACTTAAAGTCGACATTGATCTGTGTGACTGAAAGGTTCTTATGGAAAACCTGGAAATATATAGGGAATATCAGGAAAGTGACAAATTGTGGTTGCCTGCAGTGTTATTTTAGTATCTTTGAGATACAGTTACTGTTTTTGCTAATATTTTGAATGAGTTTTTATTTGTATCTTTTCCATTTTAAATTTAGTTAATGTTTTAGTCATTTTTTTAAATCGTTTTTTTTTAGAAATAAGTTTAATAAATAAGTTAATGTATATATAAATTAGTTCATATAGGTTAATCATTTTTTATTTTACTTTTAGGATTTCACTCATTTCCATGTCCTTTTCAAAAGTAAAAATTAAATCATTTTTGTTAATTTTGTAATTTTGTATTTATATATTGTGTTTTATTTCAGTTAAAGTTTATTTTATTTCAAGTAACAACTTTTTAATTTAATTTATTTTATTTATTCCCAGTTAACATTATTTTATATCAATTAACGAAAACATTTTTATGGCCATAGTTTCAGTTTTAGTTACCAATTAGATTGCTACTAGATTTCTTTATTTTATTTATTTGATCAAAAATACAGTAAAAAAGTAAAATATTACTGTAATGTAAAACAGCTGTTTTCTCTGTGAATCTCTGTTAAGCTGTAATGTATTTCTGTGATGTGCAGCTGTATTTTCAGCATCATTCCTCCAGTCTTCAGTGTCACATGATCTTCAGAAATCAGTATAATATGCTGATTTACTTTCAGAGATTATTTGCATTCAAAAGCTAATATGTAATGATTTCACAGACATATTGGTATTCTGTAGAGCTGCCGAAATTGATGAATTTTGAAATATTTTATATTGAATTTTCCTCTCTATTACTGTGATGCTGCTTTGAAAGAGCTTTAGAATAAATGTGAGTTATTATCAAGTAACCAAACAGGATTAACTAAAACTTAAACTTAAAAAAAAACTAAATAAATAAATAAAAATGGTTACTTAAAATGAAATAAATTTTAACTGAAATTTAAAAAAAAATCTTATTTCAGCTATAAACCATTTAAATGTCAGCAGAAATATTTTCATTATTTGAAATAAAATATAAAAACTTACACTTCTATTTTTTTCAGTTAGCTTCCCAGGCAACATTTCTCATTTTAATTTAGTTTAACTTGATGTACTAAAATAACTAAAAGCTAAAAAACTAGATATATAGACATATAAAAAAGAATAAAAATACTAAAAATTACAAAAACACACAGAATGAATTACTAAAAGTTTAACCAAATTTAAAATAAATATATATATATGTGTGTGTGTGTGTGTGTGTGTGTGTATCTCTGTGTGTGTGTGTTCAATACCACGACTGAGGTGCCCTTGAGCAAGGCACCGAACCCCCAACTGCTCCCCGGGCGCCGCAGCATAAATGGCTGCCCACTGCTCCGGGTGTGTGTTCACTGCTGTGTGTGTGCACTTTGGATGGGATAAATGCAGAGCACTAATTCCGAGTATGGGTCACCATACTTGGCCACATGTCACATGTCACGTCATGTCACGTGTGTGTGTGTGTGTGTAAAAAAAAAGTACTATAAAAGTGTATTAGTGCTACTAAAGTAACACTGTAACTCAATTCTGATTCCACATGTCTCAAATAAAAGTGTGCATATTTTTTTCATATTTAATGCAAATGTTTTGCTGTTATATAATAGGTCAAATAAGATGAAAACAAGAAATAATAAAATAAATAAATAAATAAAAAAAAAAAAAACATTTACGAACTAGCAACCAAGTATCCTGCATTAGAGCCCAGAGTTAGTGTTTAGCAGAGCATGTGTGAGAATATGAGAGTGTGAGGCATTGTGGGGTTTGACTCTCATCGCCGCTGCGAGCAAATACTTTCTCAGTGACGTTAAAGCTCCTCATGAACCTGTTCAGACAGGAGCACAGCAGAACTGCATAATAACTGGTGTACATCCATTCATAAATGTATTTCATCTATTATTTATTCACATGTATATGTCATTTATATTTAATTTATTTAGTTTATAAATATCTATCTATCTATTAAATAGAAATCATCTTTTATTGTGTTTGGGATAGAACTTGTTGTGCGGTATTTCATTGAAAACTGAAAAAAGACTGAATGTCTTGTTTAGAAATAATATAGTTTTATTTAAAAAAAAATAATGACAGTAAGAAGAAGAAAAAGTTTGATGGTTTAGCAGTTGTAATGTAAAATATGTACATGTAAAATTTCATTTTTATTTTAGTTAAGGTTTTGTAATTTTGAGTTTTACTTTTGTCGTTTTTATTAGTTTTTTAAAAATATGTCAATAAAGCGGTGCTCATTTTTATTTCAGTTTGAGTTATTTTAATACATCAAGTTAAACTAAATGGAAAATGAGAAATGATGCCTTGGCAACTAGCTGAAATAAATGTAATACATTTTATTTCAGTTAATATTTCTTTTATTTCAAGTAACAGAGTGAAATATTACAAGAAATATTTCTTATTTTTTTTAAATTTTTATTTAGAAATAATAATAAAAATAATAATAATAATAATAATACATTGATGGTTTAACATTTAAAATAAAATAAAAAATAAATCAATAAAAATATTATCATAGTTTTTATTAATATTTCAAACTAGTTTTTTATATTTCTGTCTCCTGTTTTAATTTTTAGTGCTTTTTTTGTTAGTGCTTTTGTTGTATTTTAGTAATTTTATATTATTTTTTAATTTCTGTATATAGTTTTTATTATTATTATTTTTATTTATTTTTTAGGACATTAAGGTGAACTAAATGAACATGAAAAACGTTGTCTTGGCAGCTAGCTCAGTGTTTTT
The DNA here is from genome assembly GCF_001515645.1 of Sinocyclocheilus grahami. NCBI lineage: Eukaryota > Metazoa > Chordata > Actinopteri > Cypriniformes > Cyprinidae > Sinocyclocheilus > Sinocyclocheilus grahami. The sequence continues at coordinate 347,982 of NW_015506264.1, read as the reverse complement.
TGAGTTTCTCTGAGTAGCAGAAGAGCTTTTGTGGTTTAGTTTAGTAATATATCTGCTGTATTTGTTGATCGGGAGTGGAGCTGTCGAGATCTGCTGGAGGATTCTTCAGTTAATCCTGAATTAATGCAGGTTCACTTTACATGAGAGCAGCTCGTGATGCGCTCAGTTCACAATAAATCTGTTCTGGGTTTGCATCACATTAATATGCATTTGGGAACTAAACAAAACATAAAGCAAAACAAAAAATTAATAATAATAGTATTGTAATTTTATAGTTTTATGTACAATAAAAATATTATTATTATATTATTTTACAGTGAAATATTATGCTGGTCATTTTTATATTATTATTATTGTTATTATAATTTTTTTTTATTATTAATAATAATAAAATAATTGTATTCTCTGTTTATTTTTAGTTTAGAGTGAAATATTACAGTAGTAATAGTTCTTCATTTTTTATTTAGTAATTTTATGTGATTAAATAATGCATTAATAATAATAATAATTATTATTATTATTATTTTGAAGCCATATTGATAGACATTATCACAAAATGTATATCCAAATTGTGCAGACCTACAAACAACTTAAATTAAGACAACTTAAAAACAACTTAAATTAAAATTAATAATAGTATTACAATTTTGTTGGTTTTGTTTACAGTAAATTATTGTTATTATTTATTAATATTTTTGTTGATTTTATTGTTTTTCTTAAACACTTTTCTATTTTACTGTGAAGCACTGCAGAAGTAATAGTTCTTATTTTATTTTTATTTTGTACATTTTATTATTTTTGTAATTATTATTGTTGTTTTATAGCCGTATTAATATATGATTTAGCCAAATTGCGCAGCCCAACTCAGCAAACCTGGATTTTTCTAGGGATGCGCCGATCCGATATTCATATCGGCTCCGATAGTGGCATTTTTCTCGGATCGGGTATCGATCAGAGAGAGCCGATCCAAATCCGAGATTTTTTTTTTTTCCTCTCGATTGTGCAAATTATTCTGTGTTACTTCTGAAGCCATACGATAGCTTAATGTGAGCTACATATGAATATTTAAGTGCTTACATTAAAGTTCACACAAACTCTTTTCTCCGCTGTGGCTGTCTGTCATTCCTTCAGCTTTAAACCCTGGTCGCGTTCGGTTACAGCGGTCAGCTCGTAAAGCTCTCTCCAACATCATTCTGTGTTCCCATTATACTGGATTTGTAAATACATGTCTATGATTTTGCAAAAAGGACTTTATCTTCTTGCCAGAGTTTAATGTTTTGTTACTTGCTACCGGGTGTCTGTGAGAACAAAACACGGGGCGTAGAAAAGACTATAAATTGTTTTTAACGTGCACAGTAACTGAAATTTAAAACTGTTAAAAGAAAGGCTCAATAACTGTTGCACAGATATAATACACTACGCATCAATTTCTCATGGGTGTGTTCCCATTATACTGGATTTGTAAATACATGTCTATGATTTTGCAAAAAGGACTTTATCTTCTTGCCAGAGTTTAATGTTTTGTTACTTGCTACCGGGTGTCTGTGAGAACAAAACACGGGCGTAGAAAAGACTATAAATTGTTTTTAACGTGCACAGTAACTGAAATTTAAAACTGTTAAAAGAAAGGCTCAATAACTGTTGCACAGATATAATACACTACGCATCAATTTCTCTTCCCTTTGTGCTTTGCACTTTTTAACACGAAGCGCTTACGATGTGTGCACACTGTAAGAGCTTCGTGCTCATAGACTGTCAAGCCTCTACACTGCGAGTAAATCACTCGCACATGCGACTAAATCTTCACTCTGGGCGACTAAATGATGTGTAATATTAGCCGATGGCTAATCAATTCTCAGATTTTACTCGCCAGTGTGTGAGTTGGAGGCTAAGTATATGAT
>NW_015506264.1:345364-345734 GCF_001515645.1 Sinocyclocheilus grahami | reverse complement strand
AAAATAACAGTTCCTTTGGAATTCTTCAGCTTTTAAGAACTGCCGGGTTTTCCGGTAGTGGGCGGAGCTAATGCGCAAACGACAATCTCATTGGCTGGCACTCACCTATTATCGTCCCTGTTTAGATTTCAGCGAATCAGTTCGAGCGAATGCACACAACCTGATTAATATTCATGAATCCAGTAACTTATTAATCCTTAGTGCGTTTTTATATTGTTCTTATTTGTAGAATTTGTATAATAATAATAATATCTTATCAGTGTTATTGTTCGTTTTTTTTTACAGGAACACTGAATGACCAAAAAAAGCACCAGCACCAGTCCTAAGTTCATGGTTACCAAGTTTTAATTCTAATTACTATTCTTCTATT
>NW_015506264.1:326568-345137 GCF_001515645.1 Sinocyclocheilus grahami | reverse complement strand
TATTTAAATTTTATAGTATATACTTATATATAAATACATTCATGAATATTTTTAATGAATGGATTTTATAATAATACAAATAGCAATGTGTAACATTTTACCAATTTAGGACTTTTATTTGTTCCCCACAAAATATAGTTTTTTCACTAAATGTTTGGATTTCTAAAATCATTGTGCACTGATTTTTCTAGAATAACTTTTGCTGCCGAATTATCCACTAACCTAGTTTATGATTCATTTCTGTCATAGATTATAAATATACATAGGCCTATATTTTTTCAGATTTATTGTTTGTTTTATTTTTCTTTATAATGAAGTAGTCTGTATCTAGTAGATTGTGAAAGAATGATTATCAGTTCCACACACAGAGATGTATAAATTCTACATTTATTTAAATGAGGGAAAAAAACTTCACTGGTATCAGATCGGATCGTATCGGCCAATACTGAACCCTAGGTATCGGAATCGGTATCGGAGGGAAAAAAGGCGGATCGGAGCATCCCTAGATTTTTCTAAATCACATTTTCAACCATAAAAAAATGTTTATCTAAAAAATCACAAAAAAAATTTCTCCCCCAATTTATGCAGCCCTACTTTGAATGCAACGTCTTTGAAAGTCATTATGGATAAAAGTGCATAGATATAAATAATGAATTGTACAGACCCAATAATACATAAAATGATTAACATGACATAATAGGACAATTAAGAATAGCGTGCATGTCTAAACAACAGCAGAAATGTGATTGCCTCATGAGCATTTACTCAAAATGATTAAACAAGCGTCTATCAATGAATTTGAGTCTGAAAACAGAAGCAATGGGAAGTGTCTTCTTTACTGGCCGTGATTCTCTGCTTCTAATAGTTTGTCCTGCTATCAGATCAGACCAGAGGCGTTTCTGGGTCACGGTGCAGTAGTTTGCTATTATTTTGGTCATTGTCACCTCAGGCAGTCAGAGTGACGTCAGACGATCATTACTAGACCCATTTCTGATTAAAACACTATTTATATCAGTTTAATCCCGATTACATGTGCTCAGAGCATCTGAACAGTGCGGCGGTTGATTGTGAGGAACACTGATGTTCGTGATTATGAACACCTCTGTGATCTTATTCAGAGTGATTGATGAAGATAAACGTGCTTAATGAGAATCAGCTGTAATGGGGTCAATGTGCTGAACTCCATCAGCCGCTCGTTTGCTCAGATTATAATCGTGAATAATAATAATCATAACAATAACACTAATAATATAATTATTTAATAATAGGAACAATAACAATGTTCTATATGCATAAAGTGTTTTATATGAATATATGTTTTATGTAAATATTCAATTATAAAAAATATGTTTTTACATAAATATTCATTAATAATAGAAACATATAAATATAAGTATAATAATAATAAAAATAGCAACAATATATTTAATGATGGACTAGTACTGTAGAAGTTGGACTAGTAGATGTTGAACTAATACTGTAGATGTTGGACTAGTAGATGTTGAACTAGTCCTACAGATGTTGGACTAGTAGATGTTGGACTAGTCCTATAGATATTGGACTAGTAGATGTTGGACGTAATACTGTAGATGTTGGACTAGTACTGTTGATGCTGAACTATTAGAAGTTGGACTAATAGAAGTTGGACTAGTCCTATAGATGTTAAACTAGTCATATAGATGTTGGACTAGTACTGTTGAAGTTGGACTAGTAGAAGTTGGACTAATACTGTAGATGTTGGACTAGTCCTATAGATGTTGAAGTAGTATTATAGATGTTGGACTAGTACTGTAGATGTTGAACTAGTACTATAGATGTTGGTCTAGTAGATGTTGAACTAGTAATCATTCTGTGAACCTGTGCTCTGTGTTTCATGTTAGCTGCTGTTATGCTGGTTCCTGAAGGTCGAACTGAAGACGGGCTTGAGACTCATTTTGCCACTAATTATCTAGGCCACTTTCTGCTGACCCGCCTTCTTCTGGACAGCTTGGCGCATTCTGGGAAGGATGGCTCATGCTCGAGTGTCGTCAGTGTCTCGTCCTCCGCACACTTCGCCGCTGACGCCCGTCTGCAGGATCTTCTCAGCATGTGAGTGGAAAAACACAGCATACGTCTGCAGTGGATATCAGTGACCCGAAGCCAGATGTAATCTGCAGATCTAGAGCACAGAGATGCTAAATCACAGATAAGAGCGATCTGGCCTGGAGCGAGAGGGTTTGGTATGTTGTGTCACATGTGATGCTGGTGATTGGTTAGTCGTGTCATGCCTCATATCATACATCATAAACACCGAAGATATGGCTTCATAAATCCTGTTCATGAATCATCCTGCAGCACAAACACCCTGTTCCACCTGCACACCTCAAACCCATTAAACACTTACATCCTCAAAAACGATCAGTGTAGCACAAGTAAACTTTACTAAATCAATCCCTCTACTTATTATTATTAATGAATTATCTTCTACACTCCTGAGGATCCTCTTTTACACTCCTCTTATGCCACAGTCCAATATATCTGAAATATATGTTAATGGATTAAAAGAAAAAAAGTGAGGGCAGATTAGTTTTAGATGTTTTTTTAATTAAAGATATCTCGTGGTAGATGGCGTGTCTGTCTGTCTGTCTGTCTGTCTGTCTGTCTGTCTATTTATCTATCTGTCTCTCTCTCTCTGTCTGTCTGTCTGTCTGTCTGTCTGTTTATTTATCTATCTGTCTGTCTGTCTATTTATCTATCTGTCTCTCTCTCTCTGTCTGTCTGTCTGTCTGTCTGTCTATTTATCTATCTCTCTGTCTGTCTGTCTGTCTATCTATTTATCTATCTATCTGTCTGTCTCTCTCTCTCTGTCTCTCTGTCTGTCTGTCTGTCTATTTATTTATCTATCTGTCTGTCTCTCTCTCTCTCTGTCTCTCTGTCTGTCTGTCTGTCTGTCTATTTATCTATCTATCTGTCTCTCTCTCTCTGTCTGTCTGTCTGTCTGTCTGTCAATTTATTTATCTATCTGTCTGTCTCTCTCTGTCTGTCTGTCTATCTATCTATCCATCTATCCGTCTATCCGTCTGTCCGTCTGTCCGTCTGTCCGTCTGTCGTTCTATCATTTGATGCATGTCTAGCGTCTCAGTCTATCATCACATATATCATGTGTCGTCTGTTCTGTTTATACCACGGTAAATGTATTTGCAGAGCAGGCAGGACTGTTTTATGTTGTTTACACACGAGTTATTAATAAATATGCAGTAATGTGACGATACAGAGCATGGTGTGAAACAGACAAGTCCAGAAGACTATAGTTGCAACACCACAACTTGCAACTTTAATTTCCAGCGTATTTAAAATACAAAATATGAGTAACTGTATTTCGTTATAGTTACATTTTAAATGGGGAGTAATCAAATTACAGTTACATGCGAAAAGTATTTTAGATTACCAAAGTGATTACTTTGCATTTTAATGTAATTTATTTATTTTAATATGAATGTAAAATGACACAAAAATGAGGCAAAAGATGAAAGCGTGCCGCTGGATATTATTGTTTCTGGTTCAAACAGCAACCTGGTCTGCAGAGTGCAAGACAAAATCAGAACGCCAAACACGTAACTGTCATGGAAATACAAAGACGATTTTATAGATTATTTTATAGATAAAAATTGTTAGTTTTAGTTTATATAGTTTTGGATTTTAGTTTTTTTCAGTATTAGTTGTTTTAGTACATAAAGTTCATATAAAATCTAAAATTAAAATCTAAAATTGTTAAACTTAAACATAAAAAATATAAATTTTGCCTTGGCAACTAAATGAAAATGTTTGAAGTTCTAAAATGACTAAAACTAAAATTGAAACAAAAATAAATTAAAGCTATGTACAGAGATTTAAAAACAAAAAATAATATGACAAAAGCACATAAAATTACTGAAACTCAAACATTTTAGTTAACGTTTATTTTATTTCAAATAATGAAAATGTTTTTATGGTTTTAGTTTTTTTGTTATTAACAATAACAACCCTGATGAAAAACTAAAATTACTCAAATTAAAGCTGAAATAATAAGTTAAAGCTATGTTGAAATATTTAAAACAAAAAAGACAATTGTGCACAACAAAATCATTTTATAAAGTAATTTAATGTTCATGTTTATTTAAGTAATGAAAATGTTTTTTAGTGTTTTACTTTTAGTTAACAGTAATATCCCTGATTTTGCTTTGAAAACTACATGAAATAATTTAAACTGAAGCTATATAGAAATATTTTGAAGCAAAAACTAATAGTGCATATATTGCTTTATGTCAGTGTACTGTATGCATGCATGCAGATAAAGCGGGATATAATATATATTTAACTTTATATACTGTGCTTTAAAATATTTATTATAGGGTTAATATATATGAGTTTTTTTCAATTGCTAACATCCTTTTGTCCAATCTCTCGTCACATTTTTAAAACTCCATATACCATTAACACAATTCATGTTGTTTTCACACAATATGCAGTGAGTTATTTCCAAAAGCTTAAACACAGCATGTCAGAAATGAAGACCTAATGATCCAAACCTTGAATATAGTATAAAGCCTCTACTTCTGCAACAACAGCAGCTTTTATTATTATTTTATTTTATTATTATTAAGTGCTCCTCATTCTCAGCAGTCATTCTCAATTCGCTTTAGATTATCGTTTTCTGTAAAACAGGATCAGTCTCTTTATCAGTATCATTTTCACAAACTACATTTTAAAATAATTATATCATTTTTAAAAATCCCAGTAATTTAGGTAATTTACCCACTAAACATATCTGTATAATAACAATAATAATAATAAGCTAAAAATTCAATCACAATGCAAAGATTAAAGTTAACTAAAACCATGAAATATCATGTTGCTTGACATAAAATTAACTTTAACACACACACACAAAAAAACATCAAATAAAATGCATATATTTTTTTTAAAAACATACTTTTTTCAGCCAAGGAAACATTTTTCATTTTCATTTGCTACACTTACTTTATGTACGAAATTAAGTCAAACTAAATAAGAAATGTATGTATTTAAAATAAAGAAAAAACTAAACTAAAAAACAAAACAAACAAAATTACTAGACCTTTAACTAAATTAAAAAATAAAAGCTATTACAAAATATTAATAAATACTATAATAGTATCTGATACATAACTAATGAATAAATTAACTAATGGTTCACAATGTAAAACGCTGACAGAAATATAATGAAAATCACCAGCAATATTAGTGATAAATAACAGCACTATTTTATAGACCTAATGTTCCAAACCTTAAATATAGTATAAAGCTTCTGCAACAACAGCAGCTCAAAGGTATTGAAAAAAAACTCTCTATATAAAATATTGTAACAACCGATAAGCATTTTTAAGTAACCGATCACTGAAATATTTACAAAAAAGCTGATTCCAGTCTCAGTTGGAGGAATAGTCAGGTGTTGAAGCTCTTTCCATTTTTATATTGTCTATTATATGCAGGTAGAAGTAGTGCAGTTTTTGTAAAGCCATCAGCTGTTAGTATTTTAACAGTCACTGTGCTATGATTGACTTTATGTTCCTGTTGGATTGAAACTAGTGCTAATGTTTTGACCGAATGACTCGATTTTGAATCGGGTTGGCTGTGTTTTGATAGAGTTAGTATGTGTAGAAAAAGGTATTCAGCATTGTGAAATGTAGAGTTTGTGTTTATTTAACAAAATGCGGTTTTGGCCAGAAAATTAACTCTTTGGCTAATCGTGTGATGTAGGTGTGTTGCTGTGTTGTATTGATATACACTTTGCAGTTGAAAAAACTGTATATACTGTGTCATAAGGTTATTATAGTTAACTAAAACTAAATCCAAACCCATAAAAAAAAACATTTTTGTTACTCGAAATTAAATTAAATATACTGAAATAAGACTATATAAGATAAAAATTTAAACTTAAAAAAAAAAAAGAAATTTATGAAGTTTGCAAGGCAACATTTATCGTTTTCATTTAGTTTATCTTGATGTATTAACATAACTAAAAATTTTAAAAACTAAATAGACATATTAAAAAAACTTGAAGTCAAATTAAGATGAAATCAGAAAATATGAAAAAACTCAAAACATTAACAATATTAATTAATATTAAATATTATTAAATAATTAACAATATTATTAATATTAAACTCAAAATATTTACAAAAACTTTAATAGTATCTCAGTGATACAAAAATAACACGTTCTATATATATGTTTTAATTTTAGTTAATTGTGTTGTGTTTATTTTTTTATTATTTTTAAATGTCTATATAGTTTTTATCAAGCTTTAGTTGTTTTCTTGTTTGATTTAATTTTAGTTTAGTTCTTCAACTTGAGAAATGTTGTCTTAGCAAATAACTGAAATTAGATAAATTAGTTTTTTATTAGGGGATGCACAATACAATTTTTTTCAGAACCGATACCGATCCGATACCAAACGTTCTGAGTATCGGACAGTACCAATACCGATCCGATACCAAACGTTCTGAGTATCGGACAGTACCAATACCGATCAGATACCAAAAGTTCTGAGTATCGGACAGTACCAATACTGATCCGATACCAAACGTTCTGAGTATCGGACAGTACCAATACCGATCCGATACCAAAAGTTCTGAGTATCGGACAATACCGATACCGATCTGATACCAAACATTCTGAGTATCGGACAGTACCAATAACGATCCGATACCAAAAGTTCTGAGTATCGGACAATACCGTTACCGATCCGATACCAAAAGTTCTGAGTATCGGACAATACCGATAGTTTTTTTTTTTCTATACCTCAGTGTGTGTTGACCCGATCATCACTCTTTTGTGTATTACACACAATCTACTAAATATAGACAACTTCATTATAAAGAAAAATAACAAATTAAAAAATATCAAATCATAATCTATGAGAAAAATACTATTATTAACTAGGTTAGTGGATAATTCAGCAGCAAAAGTTACTGATGAGTTCACAATAATTGTATAAAATCTAAACATTTAGAGATAAAATACTATTTAGTGGGGGAAAAATAAAAGTAAATAAGTGTAATCTGGTAAATTTTACACATTGCTCTTTGTATTGTAAAATACATTCATGAAAAACAAGTAAATATAAATTAAATACATTTCTTTTACATTTATAGCACAGTAATGAGGCAGCAACATATGATAGATAGGACAGAACAAGAAAGGCTATTAATAATATTTCATTGCGCAAAAGTATTATAACATGAAAGGCTCCAATACAGAGTGGCACAAAGCGTTTATACGCATCCCGTGCACAGAAAGATACACTTGAAGCAACATGGAGTCATCTTTCTATGCAACTCCGCATAGAAAAGTTCAAAGCACAAAGGGAAGAGACATAGATGTATAATATCTGTGCGTTCGTTTTTTTAGCCTTTTCTTTTAATGGTTTTAAATTTCAGTTACTGTACGCGTGAATAACAATGCATAGTGCTCTGTACTCCACGATCTAACAGACAGCCGGTAGAAAGTAATGTTAACATGCTTTAGAAACAGCACGGAACTCCAGCAAGATCAAGTATAATAAGAGGAACATTGTTAGAGAGTGTTTCGTCGTCTTGACTGTCGTAACACTGAATGAGGATGACAGACAGCCGCAGCAGAGAGAAGAGTTTATGGGAACTTGAATTTAACGACTTAATTATTCGTACCTCACATTAAACTATGGAACGGTCTCAGAACACTTGAAATATAGTGCACGGAAATTTTATGGTGCTTAATAATGTTTTTGTGCCTTTCGTGGGGCTTAACAATAACACAGAATAGTATATATGCACAATATCGGATTTGGATCGGTCTCATCAGATCCAGCAGAAAGTGGCAGTATCGGAGCGATACCGATAATCGGCGCACCCCTACTTTATATATTTAATTTTATTTTTTTACATTTTTTTTGTTAATAATAAACCTGATGGAAAAACTAATTTTTAATTAATGTAATACACTTCCAACTTTATATATAGTGCTGTGCAATAATACAGTTTACATTTTACGATGACAGATTTCAGAACATCTCGAACATTTCGCTGAGATTTTTCACATTGCTATCATGAGACTTTAGGGGAATGTGTGTTTAATTGTCTTGAAAATAAAGGCATGATACAAAAAAACAATCTTTATTTCCCTTCAAGAAGACGCACTTTCTTTTCTTTTCGTTGTGTTTGATTGTGATGTGAAATGTGCCTGATCACGATTCATCAGTGAATTTCTAAATCAATAAACAGTGCATTGATTCCAGCAGCCGCACAAAAGCTCGTCATGTTCTTGATTTAATTAAACGGCTGTTTGTGTGTGAAGCCCTCGAGCTCTTCAGAACCGTCATCTACTGAGGAAATCCAGATCATACAGAAAATCATCTGATGAATTCATTTCTCCAGTCCTTTCTGTGTGTTTCTTCATTAGCAGCGATACTCAAACATCTACAGACGTGTGCAGCTCGCTTTACTGTATCCTGTCAAGCTTAAACGGACAAAAATGTAGAAATAAATAGCATAAAACACAATAAATCTGATAAGAGATTAATTGAAAATGTTATATCAGTAGCATGAGATTTTCTATATTTCTTAGTGTCTTGTGCAGTACTTTCTGTTTGGTGGATTGATGAAAAATAGAGATAAAATTTCACCCTAAAATTATAGGAAATCAAAAGTTGCATTTCGATATAATCATTTTTTTGCGACCAACAAGGGTTTTCCTTCTTGATTTTTAATAACATGTTTTCCCATTAAAATTCTCACTATTGTAATGCTTATGGACATTTTACTTTTAATGATTTTTTTAATTATTTTAATATTTATTTATTATTCTTTTTAATAATATTTTATTCTTAAGTTCTTCTCATTCTCAATTCGCTTTAAATTATTGTTTTCTGTAAAACAGGATCTAAATATTAAAATAATTATATTTTCCAATAAAATATTTATAAAATTATATAATTTTTAAAAATCCCAGTAATTTAGGTCATTTACCCATTAAACATATTTGTATAATAATAATAATAATAAAAATAATAATCTAAAAATTCAATCATAATGCAATGATTGTTTGTATTTAAATCTAATTAAAAAAAATACTTAGTCAACTAAAGTTAACTAAAACCATGAAAAATCATGTTATGTTATTACATAAAATTAACTGAAACACAAAAAAAAAACATACTTTTTTCATTTTCAACCTTTCTCATTTTCATTTGCTACACTTACTTTATGTACTAAAATAAGTAAAACTAAATAAAAAAAATTGATGTATAAAGAAAATAAAGAAACAACTAAACTAAAAAACAAAACATAACAAAATCACTAAACCTTTAACTAAAATTCAAATGAAAACATAAAATGTCAAAATAAAAACTAGTACAAATTATTAATAAATACTGTAATAGTACCTGATAAATACTAAAATATCTAATGGATCACAATGTGAAGTGTTAAAGAAAAAAGCAACACTGTCTGCTTCATATTAGAGATAAATAACAGCACTATTTTATATCCGTGCCACTGAAGAGTAAGACATGCATCTATTTATGAGCATTTAAAGTGGTGTGCATGTAAACGCTCGTTTATCAGACATGAATATGTGTCGATGCAGAAGCGCTGCTCTTGTGTGTAGTGCTGCGGATCACTGAATGAGTGAAATATTGCAGGAGTGTCGCTCATTACACTGATGCATGATCATGTGAAGCGTGTGAAATCTCACAATCATGTGCCGCTGAAGTGATTCTTCTGTCTCTGTCCTTCTTCTGTCCTTGCGTCTGGGATTGTGCCGGTCTGTTTAATAAGAGATAATGATTGGTGTGAGTCAGAAGTAGGCCAGCTCACGCTTTATTTTTAACAGGAACAGCTTCTGGGTGATGAATACTGAATATTGCTTTTATTGTCCATATACTGCTGTTAGAATCTTCCCAAACTCAATCATGTATACCGAGTTTGAGTTCATGGATGTGCTTTCATATTTGACTTCAGGATTTGCACAGGCCTTCAGTCTCATTTCCACAAACTAAGCATTAAAATTATTCAATAATATTCCCACTAATAATAATAATAATAATTGTTCTTATAATAAATGTCTAAGTTATTGTTATTATCATTGTTGTCATTATGTAATCATTGTTCTTATAATTATATTATAATAAATGTACTAATTTATTATTGTTATACCCATGTTATGATGATGATGATAATAATTATAATAAAACATAAGTATAAAAAAACAACAAAATAATAATAATAATTATTATGATTATTATTATTGTTGTTGTTGTTGTTGTTGTTATAATAAAGGGCTAATTTTATAATTGTAATTATTTTATACTGACTGCTCTTATAATAATATTATAATAAGGTGCTAATTTATTGTTATTATTATTATTATTATTATTATTATGGAATATGTATTACTATTGTTATTATAAGGTGATAATTTATTATGATTATACTGACTGCTCTTATAATAATAATATAATAAAGTGCTAATTTATTATTATTATTATTAATTTTATTATAACAAAGGGCTACATTATCATTATTATTATTATTATTATTCTAACAGGATGTTTTATTATGATTATACTGACTGCTCTTATAATAATAAAGTGCTAATTTTATTATTGTTGATATTAATTATATCATAATAAAAGGCTACATTATTATTGTGATTATTATTATTACAAGGGGAAATTATTATTATTATTATAAAATTATTATTATGCTTACAATAAAGGGTTATTTTATTATTATTATTATATAATTATTTTTTATTAAAATTATATTATGCATGGCTATTGTGTTATTACTATGATTATACTGACTCCTCTTATAATAATAAAGTGCTCATTTTTATTATTGTTTTTATTAATTATATCATAATAAAGGGCTACATTATTATTATGATTATTACAAGGGGGAAATTATTATTATTATTATTATTACTAATAGTATTATTATTATTATACTTACAATAAAGGGTTATTATTATGATTATTAATCTATAATTATTTTTTATTACAATTCTATTATGCATGGCTATTGTGTTATTATTATTATTATTATTCTCAGATGTGTTAAACAGTCCTAATTAGTGTCTGTCAGCGGATCCCTAATATTTCTGCACAGGTAGACGCGGCTCGGTGAAGAGCGTGAAGCGATGATCATTGTGGCCAATCACAGACATATCTGTTGAGCCTGTGAACAACACATCGGCCAATCAGCAGTGTTTAAGAATCTGCTAAACAGCGCTCAAATGGACGTTTTTAAAATGTCAGCACCGAAGTCGGTTCTTTTGAGAAGACTAGTCCTGATGCAGACTGAGACTGATGAGCGTTGTGTTTGATCTGCAGACTCCGGCTGACTCCGGCTGACTGTGGCTCCTCCGGATCTGGAAGGAGTCGGTGGAGGTTACGTGTATGAAGGTCCTCAGCAGCGTCTTACGATGAAGATCTTCAGGCTGGACTCGATCTGCTGGGCCTCCAGGACTCGGAGCGCCTTCACTCACATCAGCAGAACTGAAGAATGAACGACTGACAATCTCACACCGGAGAACTGTGCGGAGTCGCGTCGCTCCTGTCCCGCTATTTATGGTTCTTCTGAAGGGCTCGGCGCTGTTGGAGGATCACTGTGAACGTCCTTCCCCCAAAAAAGTTCCTTTTCCTGATCTGTAAGCGCTGCTGTACTTCACACTGCGTTTCTTTGGGCTCCTGATCTGTGTTATTAACCAATAACACATGCTCGTTTTACCTTCTTAAAAGTCAACACGACAGACTCATTCCCTTATATCCGTGCTCTTCCCTTATATTGTGAATTATGCATCAGTGCACGTTATTTCAAGTAAATAATAAATGTTCATCAAAAAGTAGTAACTTGTGTTCGATAACATTCATCAGTAACAATGTGACGTTCTCGTAATGATAGAATGGAGTGTTGCTCTAATGCAGTGGTTCTCAAACTTTTTGGGCATTTAAAGTCCTTCTGCGTCCCCCTTCTCTCACGCTAAAGTATTTTAATTAATTTGTATGCAACCTTTGATGCATGTATGCACATTTGATGCACATGCACACTAATTGATGCACATGTTAAAATAGATAATGCAACCGTCCGCTCCTTCTACACTTTTAAGCGTACCTGTTTGCCAGCTTACCTTATATTTTTCGCCTCTCTTTTATTCCACAATGTTGTTTGTAAGCGTCGCACTTGTCTCAACATCTCTCACTTGTTTACATTCCAATTGATGCACATGAGCAAACAGACAGTGCAATTCTGCATTTATTTACCATTGATATGAATTGATATTTTGATATGAAAATATGGCACTACCATTTCTTTGTACACTAGAGGGGGCACGCGCTTATATATTTAGCCTGTGACAAACACATTCTCGGTTGAATGTTATATGAAATATAAAAAGTAGGGGTGCGCCGATTATCGGTATCGCTCCGATACTGCCACTTTCTGCTGGATCTGACGGTTTTGTTCACACACCACCAGTTTGAGAACCACTACTCGAATGTTTTCACATTACTAAGAAATAATGCGTATAACTACGTCAACTGTGTTTAAATGTCGAGAGAACATTCAAATGTCACATTCTGATAATGTTTTAAAAATGATAGAATGTAACATTCCTCAAACCTTTGCATAACCCCAACGAAATGTTCTTTAAACACAAAAATGGGTGTTTTAAACGCCGAGAGAACATTTAAATGTAACGTTTTCACAATGTTTTCAAACTGATCAATGGAATTTTCCTCTAACGTTTGCAAAACAAAGAAAAATGCTCCTTAAATAGGATGAAAATCGGTGTTGTACAAGTTTTATTAAACGATAAAGTGTAAACAAAAAAAAACATTTTCACGATTTCAAAATGATAAAATGGAAAATTCCGAAACCAAGAAAGAAACATTCTTTATAAAATATGTGTACATTTTCAAAATGATTGAATGGAATGTTTCTCTAATGTTCACATAGCCAAAAATAAACTTAATGCTGGACATTGTCACAATTAAAACAATTTTTTCACCACTTAGTTAATGTTGGCAAAACTGTTTGTTAGCTGTTATGTTATTGTAATTATGATTAAAACGGTCCGCAAACAGCGTTTCATGTAGAGTTTTACTGTGGTAAATCACTGTACTGCACACCCTCTTGTGCTTTAAAACAATGTGAACAGCAATATGATCAAACACGCCGATTTCAATCAATAGTTACATGTATTAACATTGATAACTAAGTTATCAATTATTCCACCAAGTGTTGTTCATAAATGCAATTTTTCACAATGAAATTAACATGCATTTGATTTACTAAACAGCGGGATTCAAGTGCATCATTTTATGAAAACATCCATATTTTCATGTTCAGAACTCTTGTAAAGAACTAATTTTACCTTCAGATTTATAGAAGGAAAGCTATGATTTCCTTTGAATCACATCAGTGAATATAACAGTGTGAAAGAGCGATTGAGATGGATTTATTGATGATTCCCATGATGTCTGAACAAATGTCACGAGACTAAAATGCAGAAGCATGATTCCGTACATGACGAGCACATATTTTTATTCAATCACACTCACGTTCAATAGTGCCAAATGCTAAATGATACTAAACTTTGAAGGAATAATTGAGTGAAAATGTCCCGCAAACACAAAC
The DNA here is from genome assembly GCF_001515645.1 of Sinocyclocheilus grahami. Classification (NCBI taxonomy): domain Eukaryota; kingdom Metazoa; phylum Chordata; class Actinopteri; order Cypriniformes; family Cyprinidae; genus Sinocyclocheilus; species Sinocyclocheilus grahami. Next base: position 331,461 of record NW_015506264.1, on the reverse strand, counting down.
ACAAACGAGTTTCTCCCGTGTCTCACTGTAAACGTTTCTGTGAAAATCTAAGAAACTGAAAGAAAGCAGGTGAATCTTGGAACTACGGACTCTGAATATTGATTTTTGAATTTGCCTAAAATAATAACAGTGTCGTCTGGAGGTTTTGTTTCTGAACTCATGCCGTAAGCGTAGCTCTCTTTGATTCAGGTCTGCTGTGTGATATTAATTACTGTAGGTGTTATTAATATTCTGTACTCTGATGTCAGTGTCATGTGTGTTGTGTTCACACGCGTTCATTTCTTCAGGATGAAGTGCTGATCACAGATGATGGTTCATGTTTCAGAAGCTGTTAGGATTAAAACAATTTGCACTGTAAAAAAAATTGAGTGATTTGCTAAATGCTTTTATGATCTTGCGTATGAAATGCACTTTAGCAAGTATCATTTTGAATGCAGGTGACTGTGTGACATTGCACAGGTAAATCTCACAATAAAATAAAAATAAATAAAAATATTTCTTCCAAAAAATAATAAAATAAAAAAGAAAGAAAAATAAAGCCACTTTTTTATTTTATTTTATTTATTTATTTATTTATTTATTTATTTATTTTTATATATATATATATTATTTTTTTTATTTAATTTAATTTAATTTAATTTAAAAAAAATATATAAATATATATTTTATTATTATTATTTATTTATTTATTTTTACACTGTGACATTTTCATAACGCTTTCCTGGATTGTAAAGCATTTAAATATCATAGTACTTGGTCTTTAAAAAAAAATAAAAAACACAGTATTTTATGAATATATATCTATTTTTTATTTTGTATTACATCACTGTTTTGAGGGAAATGTCATGAAACTAATGTCTCAAAGCAGAAAATAATTATTTAATTTTTTTATGTTCCTTTCTTCATTTGATTTCGAGGTTAAATGTGTCCTTCGCATATTCTTCGTTAGATTCACCTGTACATTTTAAATACTTGACGTTTACTCTTATTAAATGTGAGTTCAGGCAGAATGGAAGAAAGAATCTAAAATATATGTGACTGAAATGTGTTGCTTTTATTTTCAGCATAGTGTGAAATCTAACTGTTCAGTGTTTAAGCATCAAAATTATTTTGCATCATTTTATGACTCCTGGAATATTTTACCAAAGCGAACAAATATGAGATTCAGCACATTTTGTTTATAAGAGTTATGCATCATCTCTGAATTATAATGTCGATGATTATGGCATAAAGTAATTTCTGTTGTCACTGTGATTCTGTTTTCTTACAGAAGTCATTTCATGTGCTTTCATTAGTGTGTTGTTTATGAAGACATGATTACCCATGAGCCTCTTCTCTGAGCCAATTCACATGCAATAACTGGTGAATATACCAACACTTGTTTTTTTTTCTCTGTGATGAAAAAGCCTCAAAAAAAGCCTGTCTGAATATTCCACATCAACGTTTGCAATAATAATAAAAAACATGTTCTGTTTTATATATATATTTTTATTTAATTTAATTTAATTTAATTTAAAAAAAATATATATATTTTTTTTTTATTATTATTATTTATTTATTTATTTTTACACTGTGACATTTTCATAACGCTTTCCTGGATTGTAAAGCATTTAAATATCATAGTACTTGGTCTTTAAAAAAAAATAAAAAACACAGTATTTTATGAATATATATCTATTTTTTATTTTGTATTACATCACTGTTTTGAGGGAAATGTCATGAAACTAATGTCTCAAAGCAGAAAATAATTATTTAATTTTTTTATGTTCCTTTCTTCATTTGATTTCGAGGTTAAATGTGTCCTTCGCATATTCTTCGTTAGATTCACCTGTACATTTTAAATACTTGACGTTTACTCTTATTAAATGTGAGTTCAGGCAGAATGGAAGAAAGAATCTAAAATATATGTGACTGAAATGTGTTGCTTTTATTTTCAGCATAGTGTGAAATCTAACTGTTCAGTGTTTAAGCATCAAAATTATTTTGCATCATTTTATGACTCCTGGAATATTTTACCAAAGCGAACAAATATGAGATTCAGCACATTTTGTTTATAAGAGTTATGCATCATCTCTGAATTATAATGTCGATGATTATGGCATAAAGTAATTTCTGTTGTCACTGTGATTCTGTTTTCTTACAGAAGTCATTTCATGTGCTTTCATTAGTGTGTTGTTTATGAAGACATGATTACCCATGAGCCTCTTCTCTGAGCCAATTCACATGCAATAACTGGTGAATATACCAACACTTGTTTTTTTTTCTCTGTGATGAAAAAGCCTCAAAAAAAGCCTGTCTGAATATTCCACATCAACGTTTGCAATAATAATAAAAAACATGTTCTGTTTCTTTAAGAAGTGTGGTCTCCATTAAATGTTCCAAACTTTGCTATTCTTAAAAACGTACTAATGTTTTTAAAAGTTATATAAATGTTAGGACGAAGTGTAATGTTTATGGAACACTTATAAATGTATTCATATTTGATATACATTCTCATAACGTTGAGAGAAAATGTTCTTGGAACAACATACTCAAAATGTCCTTATGATGTTATGTGTACTTGAACATTTAAGAATTGTTTTTGTAACCTTTAAATAGCTTTCTAATCATGACAGTGTTTTTACAATGTTAAAAATAAATGGGTGAAAAGGTTAATAGAACATTGTAAGATACATTTTTATAACCTTTAAACAACGTTCTAATCACGACACGAAAACTGGACATTTTAGGATTCTTCGAATTTTGAAAATTCACGTTATATTTTGGGCAAAAATAGAATTAGTAGAACTCTGTAAGAAATGTTTTTCTAACCTTTAAAGAAAATACAATATATTACAATATAAATATAAACGTTAAAGTAAAGTTACATTTTGGGTGAAAAAGTTAGAATGCTTTAAGAAATGTTTTAATAACGTTTAAATAACATTACAATCATGCAAGAAAACTAGACATTTTAAAGTTTGTAAAATATATTAAAAATAAACGTTTAAATAACGTTATATTTCGGGCAAAAATAAAGTTAGTAGCACGCTGTGCGAAACAATTTTGCAACCTTTAAATAATTTTATAATCATGATGAAAACAGAACATTTTATCATTAAAACTAAACGTTAAAATAACATAAAATTTTCCGTGAAAAAGTTAGTAGAACGCTGCAAGAAACATTTTAACAAGTAAATGACTTTATAATCATGAATAGAAAACTAGACATTTTAGTGTTCTTAGAATATTGAAAATAAACATTTAAATAACGTTATATTTTGGGCAAAAATGAAGTGAATAAAATGCTGTAAGAAACGTTTTTGTAGCCTTTAAATAATGATATAATCACAACAAGAAAATTGGACATTTTCACATTCTTAATATTAATAACAAACATTCAAATAACACAATTTTGATTGAAAACAAAGTTTGTAAAATGTCGTAAGAAACTAATCTGTAACCTTTAAATAGCGTTCTAATCAAGAAGACTGGACATTTTAAAGGTGACGTATTATGCCCCTTTTTACTATATGTAATATAAGTCTCAGGTGAATGTGTCTGTGACGTTTCAGCTCAAAATACTCCACAGATCACTTATTATATCATTTTGAAAATGCCTATTTTGAGTGGAAGCAGAAACACGCTGTTTTTCGTGCCTGTCTCTTTAAATGCAAATGAGCTGCTGCTCCCCGCCCCCTTTTCCAGAATAGAGCTGTGCCATTACAGCTCGGACCTGCTAAAAACATCTGTTTTGGCTCTGATTATCATGTTTATCGTGCTGAAATCATGTGTTTTAAACCATATTAATTTAAACTTCCGAAGCACACGCACAGAAAGCGGCTCTCACAGCATGCGAGTACTAAACTAAGTTCTCACACACACACGTTTACGTTAAAAACACACACGGGTTACAAAAACAGTGGGTTATGTCTGTGAAGGTAAACAGCTGGGAAATAAATTTTTTCACGTTTGCTTGGTTGGTAGATGCACCGGGGACCTGATTATAGCTCTTACAACCTGGAAAAGTCAGATTTTCATGATATGTCACCTTTAAGGTTCTTAGAATATTGTAAATAAACGTTCAAATAATGTTATATTTTGAGTAAAAAAGTTAGCAGAGCTTTGTAAGAAAGTTTTTGTAACCTTTAAATAACGTTCTAATCACGTCAAGAAGACGGGACATTTGAAAACAATGCTCCCATGTTTAAAAACCTACATGTGTTCACTGTGCCGAAGCTTCAGTCACTCAGTCTGCGATATGAGCTAAATTCAGCACAAGAGAAGCGTTTTATAAGCATCTATTTTTGGGAAGAACCTTCAGAAAGGGCTGAGAATACGCTCACAGATCTACAGAAACACACACGCGTGATGGAAACGCTTCAGCCGTGACTCTATTAATCAGCAGCTTCCGCTCTAATTGCAAACAATAGCCGGCAATTAAATGTCAAGAAAAGCACAATTAAAGGTCATTAGCGCCTGCGCTCCTGTATAAAGACTCCAGATGTGAGCCGACCGCTTGACACGACTCTAATTGTTTTTATTTCATTTATTATTTCACACAAGTGGCTGCGTTAGAAAGAGAGCAGTGTGTTGAGAACAGGAATAATTACCGTGTTTCACTGTTATTATTATCTTAGACAAGAAAATAATCCTGTGTACCAAAAGACGCCAAAGGCACAAACTTGCAAGGAAATAAATAAATAAAAGTATAAGGAAATTGTGACTTTTTCTCACAATTCTGACTTTTGTCTTGCAATGCCAAGTTTGCATCTCATAATTCTGTTTTTTTTCTCCACCATACAATTAAAAAATGTGTGAGTGTGCGTGCGTGCATGTGTGTGTGTGAGTGTGTGTGAGTGTGAGAGTGTGTGTGTGTGAGAGCATGTATGTGTGTGTGTGTGGGTGTGTGTG
>NW_015506264.1:321675-325995 GCF_001515645.1 Sinocyclocheilus grahami | reverse complement strand
GTGTGTTTGAGTGTGTGTGTGTGTGTGTGTGTGTGTGTGTGTGTGTGTGTGTGTGTGTGTGAGTGAGTGAGTGAGTGTGAATTGCAAAGTTGGATGGTTATTTATATATGCACTGTAAAAAAAAATCATTCTACCATAAAAATACAGTAGCATTATTTGAAGTTTTACAGCTTGAACTTAATTTTACAGTAAAAAAACATATGTATAATATACTGATAACCATCTTAAAAACACGTGATAAAGAGAAATCAAGCCAAGTTAAATACTAATATATAGAAGGCACACAATACAAAACATTAAATAAAAATGCACTGTAGTTTTCACTGTAATTTTTTATATTTTTTGCAATGCGAGAAGTATTAATATTAAAGTTTTACTGTTTTTACTTTTTTTTTCCATATGTGAAAAGGTCAAAAAAAGACTAATATGGACTCGTTTCAGTCTAAAAACAAATGATTTGGTTAAAATAAAAAATTTAAATTAATTAATTAATTATAATAGTAATATTAACTCAACAATCAGTCTTTGTGCATTATGACAACTTGTCAACAAAGAAAATACATTAAGTTAGAAGAACTTAATATGTTGCAGAAAAACTTTTTTTTTTTATTGATTACTCAAAATATATATTTTTTTTAACATTAGCATTGGCCTCAGGCTTCAGTGTTCTGGTCACCATCCATCACTGACCTGAAGATGCATGACGGTTTCTTCTGGAGGCAGGTTAATTACAGTCGTAATCAAGCATGCGATAAATGCAGCATGATCACCAGCGCATGACTAACGGAGTTCAGCTGAATGTTACACAATATGATCTGACTGAACGGGAAAAAACGCTCTTCTGGGTGAATCTGTGAGACTTCATCCAACTCATGCATGAAGATCGTTTGCCATCGCTAAAATTTAGATTTTGCTAATATTTTTTTTTTGAAGAAAGACTAATATAAATCATATTGAAAACCAAAATGTTAAATGTCATGGATGAATATTTACTGAATAATCCACTATGACATGACAAATCAAAATGACAATTTTCTGCTGAGATTCAGAGCCAAATTACGGGAGGGTTAAAGTGACTTCAGAAAGATGGCAGCATCATGATGTTATTTTCACACAGAGATTGGTAGCTCTATTAGTAAAATCTGCTGACTTTAGCTATCTTTGTTGCATTATATGCCAACGGCGACAGTTCAAAAATGCGATAAAAGCACTTTTTGTGTGCTTTTCCCCAAAGTTTGCATGCGTGCAACTCAAGAAGTATTAAAGATACGTAAACATCCTATTACTGTATATTCTGGTCCTTAAACTTTTCTGTTGGTATCTTGATTTTTAAGGCCCAGTGTGGTTCAGACACAGCGCGTTGAATGTTTAAAAAACATTCCAGAATAGCATTTTCATAATGATAAAATGGAACATTCGCATACCAAAATAGTTCAATAAATATAAAAAAATGGGCGCTTTAAATGTTGAGAGAGCATTCAAATGTAACGTTTTCAAAATGATAACATGGAATGTTTCTCTAATGCATGACCAAGAAGAAACTTTCTTAATATATTAAAAAACTGGATGCTTTGAATGTTTAAAAAAAGTTTTTAAAATAATGAAACAAGTATTTTAAAAATGAACATTAAAAAGGTTATTGTGAACGAAGGCTGATATAGTTATGATTATAGTTACTGCTTCTGGTGTGTTTTTAAAATAATGAAACAAATATTTAAAAATTAACAGTAATGTTTTTTAAAATAATGAAATAGAACATTCACATAACAAAAACTTTTCTTTAAATATAAACAATAGTGTTTTTAAACATTGAAATGTAATGTTTGCATAACATTTTCCAAAATAGAATGGAATGTTCCTCTAACATTCACATAACCAAAAACAAGTGTCCATTAAATCCATTAAAAAAGGGATGCTTTGAATGTCAAAAATAACATTTTCATTAAGTTTTCAAAATTATAAAATGGAATGTTCCTGTAACGTGTGCATAACAAGGAAGAAATGTTCTTAACACATTTGAAAAAAAAAATGCTTTTTTGAAGATTTAAAAAATATTCAGAAATAAAGTTTTCAAAACCATTTCAAAATGATGGATTTGAACATTCACATAACCAAAAACGTTCTTTAAATATAAAAAATTTGTGTTTTTAAACATTCAAATGTAACGTTCTCAAAACATTTTTATAATGATAAAATGGAATGTTCCTCTAATGTTACAAAACAAAAAAAAAGTTAATTAAATATAAAAAAATGAGTGTTTAAAATGTTGAGAGAATGTTCAAATGTACTTTTCTCATAACAAATGTAATATTTTCATTACGTTTTCAAGATGATCAAACGGAATGTTCCTTTAACGTGTGCACAACCAAGAAGAAACATTCTTAACACATTTAAAATTAAAATAAAAAGAAGATTTAAAAAATATTCAGAAATAACGTTTTCAAAACGGTTTCAAAATGAAATTGAACATTCACATAACCAAAAACCAATAATAAGTTATAATTCTTTAAAAGGTCAAAAAAAAAAAATATATATATATAAAAAAAAGTTGCAATAATGACATTAAATTGAAATGATGATATAAAAAGCAAAAAATGACTAATCATTTAGAATTTTTAAACCTCATATTTATGACACAGTAGTATGTCAAAATTTCTACATTTTATCTCATAACCGATTTTTTAATTCATGAGTTTGGTTTTTATCTCATAACTACGACTCTCTACCTCATAATTTCAACTTTTAATCTCATAGCTATGACTTTCTCAGAATTTTGACTTTATCTCATAAAAATGACTTTTAATGTCATATTAGTATGCCAATGTCTATAAGTGTATATATATATATAATTACAACTTTCAAAGCAATAATTTTGACTCTTCATTTCATAATTATGCGTTTTCAAGTTTTCAAGCATGATTTTTTTTTAGTTTTTTTCCTAATGTGGCAGAAATGGAATTCCATACATCTTTAATTTATCTCATAATTGATGAAGCGTGCATCATCGACACTGTTATTTTCCTGTTTATTAATGTGAAGCTGCTTTCAAAGGTCAGCTCATATTGCTATAATGCTTTATACAAATTGACTGTAAAGCTCTATAGAAATAAAGGTGAACTTACAGTAATCAGCATTTGAAATGATTTTTTTTTTTTATTGTTGAGGTTAAAATACAACCTCAACATGTGAGACCTGTTATGTGTAATATTATTGATGATTCATTCCCAGCAGGCATCATATTGCTATAATGCTTTATACAATAGTGTTCACTGTAAAGCTCTATAGAAATAAAGGTGAATTTACACTAATCAGCATTTGAAATGATTTTTTTTTTTTTATGTTGAGGTTAAAATACAACCTCAACATGTGAGACCTGTTATGTGTAATATTATTGATGATTCATTCCCAGCAGGCATTGCTGTAAGCAGCAGAGCTCTGATTCGTGATCTAATTATGTTGTGGCTCTTCTGATGAATGAATAGAGCTCGTCATCTACTGTACCTGTGTTTCTCTGCTCAGAGCGAATCATTTATTCACACGCACCTGCTCTGTTTCCTCTGCTTCACGCGGATCAGGAAGTTCAAGGTAACAGAAACTCTGAATCATTTATACCAGAGAACTTAAAGTGTGTGACTTACTCAGAATAAACCCCGAGGACAATCCTGCAGGTCATCTCAGATGTTTCTCACTGAAGCTCTAGAAGAAATATAAACAGACCCAAACGAGCGAATAGCTGTCATAAAATAAGACTCAAATGCTATAAATGTAATGCAAGAGCAGCTCAGATCATTTGATGTTGATGAGCAATTCCTTAAAACAAAACATTCCTAAAATAATGCTTATGGAATGTTCTGATAACATTATTAATATTTGATACATGTTCTTGTAAGGTTGAGAGGGTCTTATACGTTGAGAGAACATTCAGATGTAACGTTCTCATAACGTTTTCCAAATTATAGAATAGAATGTTCCTCTAAAGTTCGCATAAAAAATTATTTAAGACGTAAAAAAAACGAGTGTTTCAAACGTTGAGAGAGCATTCAAATGTAACATTTTTGTAACAAAATGATCAAATGGACCGTTTGTCTAACATTCACATAACTGAGAAGAAACATTGTCAATACATTAATCATGTAGAACATTCAGAAATACCTTATTTCACATAAAATATCTTACTCAGGACGTGCATAACATGAATGCAAAAATAACATGCATTTTGTATGACCTCTCGTATTTTGTTAAAATTATTAACACTTTCACAGATTCCGCAACTTTCGCATGCCGCTGTAAACATCAGCATCTGCAGCATTGCTGCGTTTG
>NW_015506264.1:321058-321665 GCF_001515645.1 Sinocyclocheilus grahami | reverse complement strand
TGTGTGTGTGTGTGTGTGTGTGTGTGAGTGAGTGAGTGAGTGTGAATTGCAAAGTTGGATGGTTATTTATATATGCACTGTAAAAAAAAATCATTCTACCATAAAAATACAGTAGCATTATTTGAAGTTTTACAGCTTGAACTTAATTTTACAGTAAAAAAACATATGTATAATATACTGATAACCATCTTAAAAACACGTGATAAAGAGAAATCAAGCCAAGTTAAATACTAATATATAGAAGGCACACAATACAAAACATTAAATAAAAATGCACTGTAGTTTTCACTGTAATTTTTTATATTTTTTGCAATGCGAGAAGTATTAATATTAAAGTTGTACTGTTTTTACTTTTTTTTTCCATATGTGAAAAGGTCAAAAAAAGACTAATATGGACTCGTTTCAGTCTAAAAACAAATGATTTGGTTAAAATAAAAAATTTAAATTAATTAATTAATTATAATAGTAATATTAACTCAACAATCAGTCTTTGTGCATTATGACAACTTGTCAACAAAGAAAATACATTAAGTTAGAAGAACTTAATATGTTGCAGAAAAACTTTTTTTTTTTATTGATTACTCAAAATATATATTTTTTTTAACAT
>NW_015506264.1:318304-320896 GCF_001515645.1 Sinocyclocheilus grahami | reverse complement strand
GTTTGCCATCGCTAAAATTTAGATTTTGCTAATATTTTTTTTTTGAAGAAAGACTAATATAAATCATATTGAAAACCAAAATGTTAAATGTCATGGATGAATATTTACTGAATAATCCACTATGACATGACAAATCAAAATGACAATTTTCTGCTGAGATTCAGAGCCAAATTACGGGAGGGTTAAAGTGACTTCAGAAAGATGGCAGCATCATGATGTTATTTTCACACAGAGATTGGTAGCTCTATTAGTAAAATCTGCTGACTTTAGCTATCTTTGTTGCATTATATGCCAACGGCGACAGTTCAAAAATGCGATAAAAGCACTTTTTGTGTGCTTTTCCCCAAAGTTTGCATGCGTGCAACTCAAGAAGTATTAAAGATACGTAAACATCCTATTACTGTATATTCTGGTCCTTAAACTTTTCTGTTGGTATCTTGATTTTTAAGGCCCAGTGTGGTTCAGACACAGAGACGTGAGGATCTCAATGTGGCTCCAGGAGTAAATTGTTCAAAAACGTGAAAAAGCACTGTGTTTTTCTCTAAGTTTGCATGTCTGTAACTCAAGAAGTATTAAGGATATCTTAACACCCTTTTAGACTCTGGTTCTTAATAAATATTTATTTCGGTATCTTCATTTTTAAGGCTTTGTATAGTTCAATTCCATAGATATATGGATCTCAATGCTGCTTCATGTGGGTTATTTCAAGTCAGAGGTCTCTGGCTAAAAACTGTAATTTTAATGGCTTTTTTTTTTTCGGTGATTGAAATACATAAAGTCAAGAAGAAAGTCAAAATATTAAATGTCACAGATGAATGTTTACTGAATAATGCACTATTTTGTAGAGGGGGGTAAAAAGAAAAATTTTCAGCTGAGATTCAGAGCCAAACTACAGGAGGGTAAAAACGACTTCAGAAAGATGGCAGCATCATACTGTTATTTTTGTAAATCAAGAAGTATTAAAGATGTCTCAATATCATTTTAGATGCTGGAAGTTGGTGTCTTCATTGTTAAGGACAAATATGGTTCAGTCTCAGCGATATGGGGATCTCAGTGAGACTCCATGAGCAAAATTGCACCAATTTTCAAAAGCTGAAAACCAAATGTTGGTTATTTTGCATACAGCTGATACGTATTGTGCTTAAAGAGGAATGTCAGAGTATCTATTGAGGATAGAGACCATCAGCAACACAGTAATGCACCTTCATTCTCCTCCGTCCTGAGCTGTGGGATGATGACAGATGAACCTCATTTCTTCACCATCATCTGCTCTGGAGGTCTCTTTAGTGCCAGTGAGAGCAGGGTCTAATGTTTTGGCCTCGATTTCAATCCAAATGCAGCCCATCAGCTCCACAACACATCAGTCATACGGAGGAGAACATCATCCTCAGCAGAATGAAATCAGAACAAATTCTGGATCAAATGAACTTCTGCTTCTCTGAAAATGATAGATATTTCTGCAGGCACGAGCTCTGCTTTATTATGCTGTTTAATTATTATTACTCAGTATGATCAAGTAGTGCAGAATAATTATAACTTTAGTGGTGAAAACAAACTACTGAAGTTATGAACAAATGTCCTTCTAGTAAAATTAAAAGAATGTTCATTTAAAGTTATCTGGTCTTTAATGATGTTCTCAAAATGTAAACTAAAAATACCTAAACAGAAATAAAAAAACAAAACAATAAAATGCCAAAAATTGTAACAAAATTGCAAAAAATGTAAAACGAAAACTGAAAATGTAAAAATAAAAGCTAATTCAAAATGTTAATAAAACATATCATCAAACATGTTGTTCATGGAACATTTATTTTTCTGAAATGTAACATTCGTCTAACATTATTTAAATGTTTGCAAAATGATAAAACGTAATGTTCTCTTAACGTTGATTTTTATAAACAGCAAAAAAAACATCATTGTGAAAGTTCAGAGAACATTCAGAAATAACATTTTCATAACATTCATAAAACATTCTAAGAACATTTGTGTTAGTTGGGAAGGCAATAAGACAAAGTATAGAGTTATAAATTTATGGTAATATTTTAAAAATGAACATTAAAAAAAGGTTAGTGTGAACGAACGCTGATATAGTTATGATTCTAGTTACTGCTTTAGGTGTGAACGGCCTTTACAGTGTGTTCTTCTGAATATAATAAATGAGAAGCGGTTCATAAACGCCCCAGCACGTGTTTGGCATCATCCTAAAGCATGTGCAGAAGTATTTAAGTTGCTTCTGATTTAGTCTCTCTGTCTGTGGATTAAAAGTGGATCTTCTCAGCGTCAGACCATCTCTGGAGCTTAACTCACACACATCCTCTGCCTGCTGATTTATGGATATTAACTCTGTTCCCGACACATACTTTTGCTATTTCTGCATACAGTATTTAAAAGTTGCAGAATGTTCGGCAGACATCAGGAGTACTGTGGAGGAGAACTTCTTCAGTCCTGTGTTCAACAACATTCATCTGTATTAACAACCGAACGTTCCCATAACATTTTCTATATGATAGAATAGAATGCTCCACCGACGTTTGCATAAACAAGAGATGATCTTAAAGGGTTAGTTCACCCAAAAATGAAAATTAGGCTGTG
>NW_015506264.1:303790-317670 GCF_001515645.1 Sinocyclocheilus grahami | reverse complement strand
TTTGTTTTGATCTCTCCGCTGTGCTTCCGCGTGCATCACTTCTGACCGGCGCATGCAGGGGGTGAGTAAAACACTGCCTAATTTTCATTTTTGGGTGAACTAACCCTTTAATAGAAGCTGGATGCGTTGAATGTTTAAAAAACATTCCAGAATAGCATTTTCATAATGATAAAATGGAACATTCGCATACCAAAATAGTTCAATAAATATAAAAAAATGGGCGCTTTAAATGTTGAGAGAACATTCAAATGTAACGTTTTCAAAATGATAACATGGAATGTTTCTCTAATGCATGACCAAGAAGAAACTTTCTTAATATATTAAAAAACTGGATGCTTTGAATGTTTAAAAAAAGTTTTTAAAATAATGAAACAAGTATTTTAAAAATGAACATTAAAAAGGTTATTGTGAACGAAGGCTGATATAGTTATGATTATAGTTACTGCTTCTGGTGTGTTTTTAAAATAATGAAACAAATATTTAAAAATTAACAGTAATGTTTTTTAAAATAATGAAATAGAACATTCACATAACAAAAACTTTTCTTTAAATATAAACAATAGTGTTTTTAAACATTGAAATGTAATGTTTGCATAACATTTTCCAAAATAGAATGGAATGTTCCTCTAACATTCACATAACCAAAAACAAGTGTCCATTAAATCCATTAAAAAAGGGATGCTTTGAATGTCAAAAATAACATTTTCATTAAGTTTTCAAAATGATCAAATGGAATGTTCCTGTAACGTGTGCATAACAAGGAAGAAATGTTCTTAACACATTTGAAAAAAAAAATAATGTTTTTTTGAAGATTTTAAAAATATTCAGAAATAAAGTTTTCAAAACCATTTCAAAATGATGGAATTGAACATTCACATAACCAAAAACGTTCTTTAAATATTAAAAATTCGTGTTTTTAAACATTCAAATGTAACGTTCTCAAAACATTTTTATAATGATAAAATGGAATGTTCCTCTAATGTTACAAAACAAAAAAAAAAGTTAATTAAATATAAAAAAATGAGTGTTTAAAATGTTGAGAGAATGTTCAAATGTACTGTTCTCATAACAAATGTAATATTTTCATTACGTTTTCAAGATGATCAAACGGAATGTTCCTTTAACGTGTGCACAACCAAGAAGAAACATTCTTAACACATTTAAAATAAAAATAAAAAGTTTTGAAGGTTTAAAAAATATTCAGAAATAACGTTTTCAAAACGGTTTCAAAATGAAATTGAACATTCACATAACCAAAAAACGTTCTTTAAATACACTATATAAAAATAGTGTTTTTAAACATTCAAACGTAACGTTCTCAAAACATTTTCAAAAATTATAAAATGGAATGTTCCTCTAATGTTCACATAACCAAAGTTCTTTCTTTAAATATCAAAAATGGGTGTTTTAATTGTTGAGAACATTCAAATGTAACATTCTCAGAACGTTTCAAAAATGATCAAATGGAATATTCCTCTAACATTTAGCGCTTGCATTTCCATTTGTGCTCCACAGACGACTGAAGAACACTGATTTGTGCGAGTAATGTTTTTTATAGGTGAATAAAGCTGGCGGAGCTGTTTGATGGCGGATGAAAGAGTGCAGACTGACGTCTCTGATGAGCTAGTGCTGTACTCTGCAGATGGAGGTGGATCTGAGTCTCAGCTGCTTCAGTCGGCGTGTCTGGACCTGTGACACGATCCGCCCGAGGCGTCCACCAGCCACAGCTGAGACACTCCATCAGACATCAGCACAATAGACACGCTCTGTGGGATCATCGGAAACAGCCTGAAGCGCTGACTCCGAGAGGAATCTTCCACCATCAGCACCACAATCTAAGTGGCAGAAACTGCAGGAAATCATTCAGACACACCTCTGAGTTTACACAAGTACACACATTAACTCACGATAGTGCAAAAACAATAGTGCTTACATGAAAATAGCTCATTGTTTGAGCTGAAAAGTCACTAAATCATGTTCTTCTGATGTGATGGTTGCTTAATTATGGGACTAATCCACAGATCCACAGATCTTGAGGCTTATTCACTTCACTTTTGGTGTTAAGGGGCTTTTACATTTGCCAGAAATATTACTTTTTTATATTAAAAACAAACAAACAAGCCTTGCCCAGATTTAAAAAGTAACGCAAAAGTAATGTAACACATTACTTTCCTTAAAAAGTAACTAATGTTACTTTTTTATGTTATCAAAAGTAACTAATTAAAATACAACCTCAACATGTGAGACCTGTTATGTGTAATATTATTGATGATTCATTCCCAGCAGGCATTGCTGTAAGCAGCAGAGCTCTGATTCGTGATCTAATTATGTTGTGGCTCTTCTGATGAATGAATAGAGCTCGTCATCTACTGTACCTGTGTTTCTCTGCTCAGAGCGAATCATTTATTCACACGCACCTGCTCTGTTTCCTCCGCTTCACGCGGATCAGGAAGTTCAAGGTAACAGAAACTCTGAATCATTTATACCAGAGAACTTAAAGTGTGTGACTTACTCAGAATAAACCCCGAGGACAATCCTGCAGGTCATCTCAGATGTTTCTCACTGAAGCTCTAGAAGAAATACAAACAGACCCAAACGAGCGAATAGCTGTCATAAAATAAGACTCAAATGCTATAAATGTAATGCAAGAGCAGCTCAGATCATTTGATGTTGATGAGCAATTCCTTAAAACAAAACATTCCTAAAATAATGCTTATGGAATGTTCTGATAACATTATTAATATTTGATACATGTTCTTGTAAGGTTGAGAGGGTCTTATACGTTGAGAGAACATTCAGATGTAACGTTCTCATAACGTTTTCCAAATTATAGAATAGAATGTTCCTCTAAAGTACGCATAACCAAATAATAATAATAAAATAAAATACAATTTTGAAAAACTGAATGTTTTGAGCATTTAATAAACATTCCGAAATGACATTTTCATTACAGTTTCAAAATCATTTTTAAAAAGTCTGTAACTTTCACAAATCCAATAATAAATGTTCTTTAAATATACAAAAAAATGGGTGTTTTAAAATTGCGAGAACATTCAGATGTAACGTTCTCAAAATGACAGAACAGAACGTTCCTCTAACGTTTAAAAAACATTAAAAATAACATTGTCATAATGGTTTAAAATGAATGCAATGTTCCTCTAATGTTCGTAAAACCAAGAAAAAACGTTCTTTGAATATTAAAAAAATGGGTGTTTTTAATGTTGAAAGAACATTCAAATGTAACATTCTCGTAATGTTGTCAAAATGATCAAATGGGATTCTTAATACATTTAAAAACAGATGTTTTGAGATTTAAAAAAAACTCAACGTTTCAAACTGATCAAATGTTTTAGTTTTTTCCCGTAACATTCACGCATCCAATAATAAACATCTACACTGTAAAAAAAACCCTGAGTGTTTCAAACGTTGCGAGAGCATTCAAATGTAACATTTTTGTAACAAAATGATCAAATGGACCGTTTGTCTAACATTCACATAACTGAGAAGAAATATTGTCAATACATTAATCATGTAGAACATTCAGAAATAAGGTTTTCATAATGTTCTTACAGCATATTGTGGTTAGCTATTCCTCTCAATATAAACATGAGAAAATGTAATGCAGGAGAAAGAACAAATCACCTGCAGATTCATTTGAATTAAACTCACTGAATGCATCATGCGGGGTAAATTTAACAAAGGTGTTTCACACAGTAGTGGTCAGTATGCAGTGTGCACTAGTGAGTGAGTGAGTGTGCAGTGAGCTTCAGCCTGTCTGCACTAACAGAGCTGGGGATATTCGGGGTCATGGGCTCTTTATGCAGAGCTCAAGCAGAAGAGCACAAGCATTAAATCAACTTTTGGACCCAAAGCACGCTACGAGAGTCTCTCCTGAACCACAGAGACACAGAAGAAGATCTCAGAAGATTCCGAGACGTTTACAGAGAGAGATTCAGCACTTGCAAACAAATCAGATACTCATCTGGGGTTTTCTATATTATACGTTATATAATATGATAAAACATCATTTATTTTGTTCATTTTATACGTCTATATATTATAACTATTTTAATATTTTGTCATTAAATATTTTACAGGTCATTATATATATATGAATAAAGCCAAATTAATATCAAATATAAATATTCGAAGAAAAATTTGGTGAAATTTAGAAATGTTGCCAACTAAGAAAATTACTACATTCATGCAAATTTATGTAGTTTGGTATTTCTATGTATGCAAACTGTAAAATTGTATAGTTTATCATTTATATATAGAAAAATTATTTTAAAAAATGATTGTAGTTTACGGTATTGTAAAAAGTATTATATAAGCGGTTAGTGTTTTGGCTCCTTGCTGAAATCTTAATAACTGAAATTAATTTAAGCCGTAAAAATTCTAACAGGGAATTAAATAAATAAAACCTAAATAGAAAATTATATAAAAACATAATAAAAATGACAACTGAAAACATACAAATAAAGTGAATTCGAAATATGAATAAAAATGTTAAAAAAAAAAAAATACCGGAAATAACATTATTTGTTCAAATAAATTATATATATATATTTTTTTTTATCAGCTAACATTTGGCCATATTGAGATGATCAGCATTGCTTGATATCTGAGCCAACTAGAAGATTCATCTTTTAATTCAACGTTTCCAGTGCTGACTCTTACCAGTGAATACTGTACAAAAAATGAACTGAATATTCAAAGAAGTCAATATTAAATATTCAGCTGTGTGATTTGAGCTGTTCCAAAGAGCATCTGGAGATCCTGAACATCTGAGCAGAGCGTCACATGATTAAAGGACATGAGGTCTGTCTGTCGGTCACTCAAACAATGAATTCTGATGAATTTTACACTTCACAAAGAGTGATGTGAAATATACATATGGATGATATTTACAT
The DNA here is from genome assembly GCF_001515645.1 of Sinocyclocheilus grahami. NCBI lineage: Eukaryota > Metazoa > Chordata > Actinopteri > Cypriniformes > Cyprinidae > Sinocyclocheilus > Sinocyclocheilus grahami. The sequence continues at coordinate 312,757 of NW_015506264.1, read as the reverse complement.
ACAGCACAATGGCATGTGGCATATTTCTGCTCACTGATAAATAATAATTTAGTCTATTGAACTTCAGGATTTAAATGAACACAACATGTACATGCTAACGCACAATATTTATTTCAAATTCACTAAAACACATTTAAAGCAGTGTATTGTTTATTTATAGGTTTTAGATGTGAGACCATCATTCAACTACAGCTCTCACAACGCTCTATGAACGCAATATGAACTAAAACTACAAGAAAAATAAATGAAATCTAAATAGAACTTTAAAAAAAAGTGTTACAAAACATAACAAATGTACTAAAAATTAAACTAAAATGAAACGAAAACTAAAAATACGCAAATAAAACCTGGTTCAAAGTATTGACACAAAATATCAGTCAAACAATCGAATATGAACTAAAACTAAAATAAAAATAAATAGAACTTTTAAAAAAGTGTTACAAAACATAAATGTACTAACAATTTTACGAAAATTAAAACGAAAACTAAAAATATACAAATAAAACCTGGTTCAAAGTATTGACACAAAATATCAATCAAACAATCGAATATGAACTAAAAAAGTGTTACAAGCATAACAAATTTACTACAAACTAAACTAAAAATAAACTGAAGATATAAAAATAAGAGCGTCTTTTTTCAAATCTGTCAAACAAATGTTCTTTCAGTAACTAAAATAAATGAATTCAGGTCATAATAATTCAGGTCTCAGTATTTAAGATGCTAAATTCAAGTTAAAGCTAAATAAATCATGTTTATAAACAATTCATGTAATACTATGCTATTAGTAAAAAAAAATCATGATCTTAGATTTTTAAAAAAAGTGTGTAATTCGATGTTATTGGGTTTTTCCCCTGTAATACAGTCGAACCAAATATTATTCAGACAGCAGATATAATTTTTTATATTTTTTCACTAGTGTGTGCAGGACATTATAGTTTATTTATGATAAGTGAGGATAAACTCTTCATACAGTGGACTAGCGGATCAGAAATGATTCAGACACTTTGACCTGAGCATGTTTTGCTGAAGTGTTTTTCTTTAATTGCTAACGTGATCTTTTACTCCACAGACTGAACTAAATGAAGCACTGCTTGCTAATTAGTTGAGCTAAATTGGTTTTATCTAATTGTGTATTAAATGTAACAGCTGACAGATATTAGATAGCTGTCTATCAGAGTTATCTGACATTATCAAGATGAAGTTCTTCTGAGTTCTTCTCATGTTTTATTACCGTTTTCTAAACTACAGCCAATAAACTGTGAGATAATGTGAGAAATGTTGACGGTGTCTGAATACATTTTTTTCGAGAGATTCAAAATGCGGTAAATTCAGGAGGAGATATTGAGGTTGCAAAGCTCAGAAATTGCTGGTTAATTTCACAATTACTTACAAAGAAATGGCAAGTGACGCATTAAATGAAACATGAAATTTTGAAAATAGTATTTCCTTTTAAAATGTACTCTTTGTAATCCTTCTTTGTTTTATTTAACGTTTTAAATAATATATATCATTTTTATGCAGATTTGAGAAGTAAATCAGAAGAGTAAAAGCTCGATCCAAGCTCTCCTACCTGAACAACAGCTAAAACACGGTATGCATCAGTTAAACCTGAAAACAGATGGAGGTGTCATTAAAAATGTGAAAAATATTTCTGAACAACAAAAGCCCTTGTCTATAGCTTCCTGACACACGGTGTGTGTTTATTTGAGGGCCAGGATGGCGTCGTAGATCTTGCCGGTGTTGTGGATCTGGATGTGTGTGAATCCGGCGGCGCTCAGCAGACGACTGAAATCTGAAGCCTTGCGCTCGCGACCCTCCGTCTGCACCAGCATGTTCAGAGAGTAGAGCTGCGCCGTCAGAGGACCGCTGTTATCCTCATACAGCAGAGCTTCCACCAGCAGCACACCTCCACCTGCACACACACACACACACACACACACACAGTTATCCTCATACAGCAGAGCTTCCACCAGCAGCACACCTTCACCTGCACACACACACACACACACACACACACAGTTATCCTCATACAGCAGAGCTTCCACCAGCAGCACACCTTCACCTGCACACACACACACACACACACACACACAGTTATCCTCATACAGCAGAGCTTCCACCAGCAGCACACCTTCACCTGCACACACACACACACACACACACACACAGTTATCCTCATACAGCAGAGCTTCCACCAGCAGCACACCTTCACCTGCACACACACACACACACACACACACACAGTTATCCTCATACAGCAGAGCTTCCACCAGCAGCACACCTTCACCTGCACACACACACACACACACACACACACAGTTATCCTCATACAGCAGAGCTTCCACCAGCAGCACACCTTCACCTGCACACACACACACACACACACACACACAGTTATCCTCATACAGCAGAGCTTCCACCAGCAGCACACCTTCACCTGCACACACACACACACACACACACACACAGTTATCCTCATACAGCAGAGCTTCCACCAGCAGCACACCTTCACCTGCACACACACACACACACACACACACACAGTTATCCTCATACAGCAGAGCTTCCACCAGCAGCACACCTTCACCTGCACACACACACACACACACACACACACAGTTATCCTCATACAGCAGAGCTTCCACCAGCAGCACACCTTCACCTGCACACACACACACACACACACACACACAGTTATCCTCATACAGCAGAGCTTCCACCAGCAGCACACCTTCACCTGCACACACACACACACACACACACACACAGTTATCCTCATACAGCAGAGCTTCCACCAGCAGCACACCTTCACCTGCACACACACACACACACACACACACACAGTTATCCTCATACAGCAGAGCTTCCACCAGCAGCACACCTTCACCTGCACACACACACACACACACACACACACAGTTATCCTCATACAGCAGAGCTTCCACCAGCAGCACACCTTCACCTGCACACACACACACACACACACACACACAGTTATCCTCATACAGCAGAGCTTCCACCAGCAGCACACCTTCACCTGCACACACACACACACACACACACACACAGTTATCCTCATACAGCAGAGCTTCCACCAGCAGCACACCTCCACCTGCACACACACACACACACTACTGAGCTCATCTCATAGACTCCGTATCAAGCTAATGACATTTTCTATGTCCTAATCTGACCCCTAAACAAACCCTCACAGAAACCTGTGCAGAACACTGGATTTAAACACAAACCAGATTTGGCTGACTTATGAGCTTTTTTTTAACTAGTAAGGACACATAAAATGTCCTCACTTATTGGTTGTCATGATATTTCTCTACATAAATGAAGACATTTGGCTCCCACACACATTTACTCAGCTATATAAACGGGAGTGCTGCATAGACCTCTATTGTTTTTACATACTAAGGAGGCCTGTTTCTGGCACAGGATTAAAAAAAATGTAATAGCGAGTTTTTATTGCAGCGACTTTTTAGTTTATATATAGCCATTCTGACTTTTTTTTCAGAATCAGAAATCAGTTTCCACCACGGAATATTTTTTTTTAAGTCAATGAAACTTTTCATCTCATAATTCTGACTTTTTTCTCGCAATTCCAAGTTTAGATCTCTAAATTTAGAATTCTCAGAATTGTGAGAAAAAAAGTTCCCTATGTGTCGGTCACTACGAGTTATGTCGTGAAGACACAGGGGGTTCACTTGGGAGCCCCAATCCTTTCTGACTTTAAGAGAAAACGCCAGTGAAATTTGGCTAGTGGATTTTGCATACCTGAGCCACTCCTCATGCATACGGAGGAGACAGGTGCATCCACTCTTCAGCTTTTTGCTTCGGAGCCGAGTGGATGATAGTGCTTGATCGCCACAAAGCCCTTTACTCATATGACTGCAAGAAGCTGTTCCTGGTTGGCGTTACGGTGCAAACAGCGGTGTTCCTGCCATCAGCGATTCCCCTGGGCACTTCAACTCAAAGATCAGTTTTTCCCTAAAACAGCAAATCACGGTCGGTTTGCGTCTTTTTAAGATGCTGTTCTGTCTGTGTTCTCTTGGTCGCAGTCGTTACCTGTCCTCTGTTGATGGACATGATCGTTGTCTTCAGTGTCTGGGCATCCAACACGCTGAAGCTGCGTTCGTGGATGACTCATGCGTTCATTGCGAGCGTATGAGCATGGCTTCGCTGCGATCTCGCCTTGCTCTCCTCACGGGGAACAGAGCGGCACCCTCCATTTCTACTCGTCCCGATTTCCCTGTCACGAGCAGGGGACCGCCGGCAAGAGCTCTGGGAGATCTGAGGGTCACAGTGACCCTCGGGTGTTGTCGCCATCCTGCCCCGACGTGATCCTCCGTCTGCCACCGTTTTGTCATGGGCCCTGCCTCAGTCTGCCTGTTGCCGAGGGTGTCCCCCTGTGTCTTCCAGAGCGCCTCCGCCCCGTGCTGAGACAGCATCAAGGCCAGCGCGTCGAGCCTCTCGCAGGACCGCGGTGCCCCCCGTGTCCCAGTCGGCCCCTAAGTCCTCTAGAAAGACGACAAAGCGGCCCTGACACGGGCAACCCGGAGATGTGGAATGCTGCTCTTTCTCAGGAGATGGTGAGGACAGTGCCACTCCTTTCCCCGGAGGAGGGCCGGGTGGAGAATCCTGTGTTTTGTGTTTTTTCTGTTCCGCCACTGGTCCAACAGCCAGCGGTACCCACATTCTCGAAAAAAGAGCAGTTTCCTTTCCCTCCGTGCTATCAGGCATGTGGGCTGACAGTGACTGCCTCCTCACTCTCGCCCACGACGTCCCCTATTGCCAGCGCCCAAGAGATTCTCCACGCATCTCTGGCCAGTCCCCTCCGAGGATATAGGGAGTCCTGCTGTGATGAGCCAGGACGCGATGCCTTCTGTGCCATCCAGCCAATCCTGGATCTGCAGGCCCTTCACAAGCTTCCGTTCAAGAAGTTGAAGCAAGAAGCGCATCATCAGATGCATCCAGCCCCAGGATTGGTTTGCAGCGGTCGACCTGAAGGATGCTTACTTTCATGTCTCGATTCTTCCTCAACACAGGCCATTTCTATGGTTTGCATTCGAGGGTCGGGCTTGGCAGTACAGGGTCCTCCCCCGTCGGGGTATCCCTGTCCCCCCCGTGTCTTTACGACAACTGGCTCATCATGGCCCAGTCACGAGAGCAGTTGTGCGATCACAGGGACCTCTTTGTCTGCTACAGAGGTCAGCAGAAAGGGAAGGCTGTTTCCAAGCAGAGGCTGGCCCGCTGGACAGTGGATGCCATCACCTTGGCGTAACAATCCCAAGGCGAGCCGTGCCCCCTGGGGGTGAGGGCTCACTCCACATGGAGTGTCGCCTCCTCCTAAGTGCTGGCACACGGCGCCTCTCTGGCAGACATCTGTAGAGCTGCGGGCTGGGCGACACCGAACACCTTCGCAAGATTTTACAGTTTCCGCGTTGAGCTGGTTTCGTCCCATGTGTTGGGTAACAGATAAGTGGTGGGAAGAGCCGACTGGTGTCACGCTTGCTGCGTAATTCTCCTTCATCCGGGGATGCGAGCCTTTTCCTCCCCCAGTAATTTCCCCAGTCGGTGAACCCTGGTTGAGTATTCTCCAGCACCCCCGGAAATCAGACTGGGTGGAGCATTCTGACGCCAGGCCCAGTATCGGTGTTAGCTTGCCCGGGGTTCCGGTCAGCCCCTTTACTGGGCTAGGTGTCCATATGGCTTGATTCCCTTTGGGCAATCCCATATGTGCATTCTTCCACTGTAAGGTTTCCCTCTCTGTAAACCTGTGTCTTCCCTTTGACAGACCATTCTGTCAGGCTCTGCTGGCAGTGGTTCCTCCCTACTCTCAGGTAGGACCTGCCTCAGAGACCCATTCCATATGTAGTACTGCCCCAGGCCTGGGTCAGTCCATATCAGTGTCTCCACATGATACCTCCCTACGGGTAGGACGTGGTCTCCGTAGCGCCCTTCTCCAGAAGGCTCACTTCACGGAAGGCGTCAAGCTGTAAACAATAAACAGGAAAGGCATGAAGCACCTTTCATCAAGGTTCAAATCCCTTCTCTTAAGAAAAAAAATTCTGTCATAGGAACAGTGGCTTAGCTATCTCCAGCAGCGATGTACTCACCTTTTGGTCCCTTCGGGCGCCAAGGTCAGCAAATTTGGGCTGGGGCGGTGGGAAGGTTATGACCTTTGTGTAGCATTTGTCTGACATGCGGCTGCTTGTCAACATTTGCAGCGCTAAAGGGTTGAGTGTTCAGAGTGTGGCGCTTTCCATGGACCCCCTATGTTGTCACGATATAGAGACCGGTTACGTACGTAACCCTCGTTCCCTGATGGAGGGAACGGAGATGTTATGTCCCCTTGCCACAACCTGGAACCATCGCTGGTTGCCAGGGACAAGTTCTTGGCTCCTCAGAATAAAATCTGAAGAGTGGATGCACCTGTCGCCTATTTATACCCATATGCATGGGGAGTGGCTCAGGTATGCAAAATCCACTAGCCAAATTTCACTGGCGTTTTCTCTTAAAGTCAGAGAGGATTGGGGCTCCCAAGTGAATCCCCTATGTCGTCACGACATAACGTCTCCGTTCCCTCCATCAGGGAACCAGGGTTACGTACGTAACCGAGAGGTTCTTTTTATTTTTATTTCCTGCGGCAGAAATAAACTAATTCATTAAATTAATTAATGAATTTATTTATTTATTTTTCATACCATTTTTGCGAATGGTAAAAAGATTTTGTTAGGTTCATTTCTATATGGTTAAGTAGGTACACACACATACATACAAATCCTTCATGAGCTTTCATCCACAGATGATACAATCTGTTCATTCATAAACCAAGCGATGCAGCATCATCATGTATCATATATGATCACTTCTGTTGGCTTGTTTCATATTTAACAGGCTGAATGTGTGATTAAACAGAATAATTCAGCAGAAAATCAAAATTCTGTCATTATTTCAGTCAGTGACGGCACACGTTCGAGTGAACTGTCCCTTTAAGAGGGTGAATTTGAGGTGAAAGGCAGCCTCCTATTGTTGTGAGCGGATGAATTATATAATGAGCTTCTGGCGGTTTGTGCTGTTGTTTAGCTGGACGAGACGTTCACAGGCCCGAGTTTGTGACGAGTGTTTAGTTGACATTCGCTCATCTTTTTTATAGAGTCAAGAAGCAGCAGCCCTTCAGACATTCACACACACACACACACACACACACACACACACTCACTGTCACTCACACACACACACTCACACACACACACACACTCACTGTCACTCACACACACACACTCACACACACACACACACTCACTGTCACTCACACACACACACTCACACACACACACACACTCACTGTCACTCACACACACACACTCACACACACACACACACTCACTGTCACTCACACACACACACTCACACACACACACACACTCACTGTCACTCACACACACACACTCACACACACACACACACTCACTGTCACTCACACACACACACTCACACACACACACACACTCACTGTCACTCACACACACACACACACACACACTCACACACACACACACACACGCACACACACACTCACACACACACACACACACACACAGAGAGAGAGACAGTGCTTTAGCCTCTCACACCTTCTCAGCAGCTGAACAGGTGTGTATAACAGTGAACAGACACTTTCCCAGCAGCCTTTGCTCTAGACGCATTTCTGCTGTTCATTTTTTTCACAGAATTTCTTCAGTATATTCAGTTCTGATCTGAGCTAAACTAACAGCTACAGATGAATCACAATGTGACAAATGATTTAATGCAATAAAAAGAAAATAAACATGCATGACTGTGTCCTTCACATTATTAATGAGCCAATGAACTACTCGTCCCATGATGCTTTGCAAATTAAGTAACTGAATTATTGAGTTAAAGTAAACAATTATAAGACTAAAAACAATTTATTATTTTATAACTTTTTTAATTAGACTTTTTATATATATTTTTTTTCTAAAGAAACTATTGCTTTCATTCATCAAGGATGCATTAAATTGTTCAAAAGTGCCAGTAAAGACATTTCTAATGTTACAGAAGATTTCTATTTCAAATAAATGCTGTTCTTTTGAACTCTCTGTTCATCTGTGAATCCTGAAAAATAAAATGCATCACAGTTTCCACAAAAATATTGTGCAGCACAACTGTGTTCAACATTGATGATAATCAGAAATGTTTCTCGAGCAGCAGATCAGCATATTATACTGATTTCTGAAGATCATGTGACACTGAAGACTGGAGTAATGATGCTGAAAATACAGCTGCGCATCACAGAAATACATTACACTTTAACACATATTCACATAGAAAACAGCTGTTTTAGATTATAAAAATATTTCACAATTTTTACTGTATTTTTATATTTTTTTATTTTAATAAATGCAGCACTGCTGAGTAGAAGAGTCTTCTTTCAGAAACATAAAAAATCTTAATTTATGTCAAGCCAGTACTGTATTGTCAGTCATTTGAGACTCAGTTACATCATTTGCAATGACTTATGGGATTAAATGGCCCCTCTGAGCTCTTCTGATAAAATTCTCTTTAGGATTATGGGTAGTTTAGTTCTCCACCAGAAATGTGTCTCTACAGCAGCAAATATCACAAATCTGTTTCACTTTGGAAAGAATGAAGGAGAATATCTGCTGTGTTCTCTGTACTGTGATTCTGAGAGTACAAAAGACTGTGTGTGTGTGAGTGAGTGAGTGAGTGAGTGAGTGAGTGAGTGAGTGAGTAAGTGTGTGTGTGTGTGTGTGTGTGAGAGTGAGTGAGTGTGTGTGTGAGTGAGTGAGTGTGTGAGTGAGTGTGTGAGTGAGTGTGTGAGTGAGTGAGTGAGTGAGTAAGTGTGTGTGTGTGTGTGTGTGTGAGAGTGAGTGAGTGTGTGTGTGAGTGAGTGTGTGAGTGAGTGAGTGAGTG
>NW_015506264.1:302815-303621 GCF_001515645.1 Sinocyclocheilus grahami | reverse complement strand
TGTTTGTACCTGGTCTACAGGACTGGTAAATCTTGGCCAGAAGCTCCACACTCCGCTGGTCGGTCCAGTCATGCAGAATCCGGGCCAGAACGTAGAGATCGGCCTGCGGGAGCTCGTCCTTAAAGCAGTCTCCTGCCACACACACACACACACACACACATAAATGAACAAACAATCTACTGATGCATCACTGTTCAGATGGAGCCAAAAACATTCATGGATCACAAATATCAAACTCACATCATTAGAATGTCCAATGATTTTCATGCAAGACTCTTTTGGAAGAAAAAAAAATCTAAATTTCATAACTGCAACTTCTGGTGAAAAACAAACAAAACTAAAAACAACAACAACAACAAAAATGTACAAAAAATAAATAAATAATAAAAACAAAAATTAAAATGAAAACATTAACCAAAATAAAATATTTTTAAAAAATTAGAGCAAAATTATAACAACTTCACCTAAAATTAAAATTAAAAAACAGAAACTATAAAAATAAAATCTAGTTCAAAATATTAACAAAATCTATAATAGTATATCAATGATACAAAAGTAACACAGAGACTTTACAACCCTGAATAGAACCATCATAAAGAGGCAAATGCAGCACCGGCATGACATTAACCTCAGTGAGCGTGATGAATCAATCCAGAACAGAACAATAACTCCTCATCCTCCAACACACACACACACACACACTCACACACACTCACTCACTCACACACACACCCTCACAGACACACACACACACACACACCCACACACACTCTCTCACTCACACACACACACACACACACACACAC
>NW_015506264.1:300958-302084 GCF_001515645.1 Sinocyclocheilus grahami | reverse complement strand
CTCACTCACACACTCTCACTCACACACTCTCACTCACACACTCTCACTCACACACTCTCACTCACACACTCTCACTCACACACTCTCACTCACACACTCTCACTCACACACTCTCACTCACACCCTCTCACTCACACACTCTCACTCACACACTCTCACTCACACACTCTCACTCACACACTCTCACTCACACACACTCCCACACACACACTCACACACTCACACACGTACCTTCACAGAAGCAGATCCGCTCATCTTGATTGGACACAAAGTGCTGCTGGGATGTTCTCACGACCTTGGGAAGGTCAAAGATGGTGACGGTTGATTCGGGGAAGGCTGACACACACTGTTTGGCCAGAGCGCCGCTGCAGCCTGATCAGAGGAGAGCGAGAACAAGCATCACACGAGCTTCACACCGCGGGCCACACATTAATATCCTTCAGTCACGTCACCCACAACCATCTGGAGTCTCGGGAACACAGGGCAAGACAGTGCCGCTGTCCTTAAGGAGAAACTTTATCCTGACATTATTAACTACCATATAACACTACCATTCTGTCATTATTTATCATCCTCGCTCTAAAAAGAAAGGCTGCAAATGTGGGTTTTCACAGTACTGCGATAGAAGAAACATTTTTGGTTTCCCAAGGAACCTTTCAGTAAACAGTTCCTAAAAGAATCATTTTTTCTTAGTGTCAACCACATTTAATAACCTAAAGAACCTTTGTCCACACACAAATGAAAATGTCCTCACCCTCAGATCATCCGAGATCAGGATGAGTTTGTTTCTTCATCAGGTTTGGAGAAATGTAGCACTGCATCAGTGTCTCGTCAATGGATGCTCTGCAGTGAATGGGTGCCGTCAGAATGAGAGTCCAAACAGCTGATAAAAACATCACAATAATCCACAGCACTCCAGTCCATCAGTTAACATCTGGAGAAGACAAAAGCTGGAACAAATCCAGCATTAAGACGTTTTTAACTCAAATACATTGAGTCCATAATCCATAATAACTCTTCCTCCAGTGAGTCAGTGTTCTGGTGTGAATCAGGAGAGAAATCTGCACAGATCAAGCAGCGTTTAAACAGCTCTAAACACATATGAGGCTGGATTCTGATGTGAGAG
>NW_015506264.1:295425-297348 GCF_001515645.1 Sinocyclocheilus grahami | reverse complement strand
GAGATCAGGATGAGTTTGTTTCTTCATCAGGTTTGGAGAAATGTAGCACTGCATCAGTGTCTCGTCAATGGATGCTCTGCAGTGAATGGGTGCCGTCAGAATGAGAGTCCAAACAGCTGATAAAAACATCACAATAATCCACAGCACTCCAGTCCATCAGTTAACATCTGGAGAAGACAAAAGCTGGAACAAATCCAGCATTAAGACGTTTTTAACTCAAATACATTGAGTCCATAATCCATAATAACTCTTCCTCCAGTGAGTCAGTGTTCTGGTGTGAATCAGGAGAGAAATCTGCACAGATCAAGCAGCGTTTAAACAGCTCTAAACACATATGAGGCTGGATTCTGATGCGAGAGACAACAGCAGATGCACTTTTTCACTGGAGGAAGCGTTATTATGGATTATGGACTCTATGTATTTGAGTTAAAAGCATCTTAATGCTGGATTAGTTTCAGCTTTTGTCTTCTCCAGATGTTAGCTGATGGACTGGAGTGCTGTGGATTATTGTGATGTTTTTATCAGCTGTTTGGACTCTCATTCTGACGGCACCCATTCACTTGCAGTGAGACACTGATGCAATGCTACATTTCTACAAACCTGTTGAAGAAACAAACTCATCCTGATCTCAGATGAGCAGAGGGTGAGTCAATCTTATTTTTGGTTAACTATTGCTTTAGTGTCTTCCTTTAACTGTTTACCATTTCTTGAAATTTTTTATCCATCTTTAATCGCCTCAGTTGATTTTAAAAGTGCCCCTATTATGGATTTTTTAAAATGCAGTGTGTAACACAGCTCTAAGGGAATGAAAACATCCTGCAAAGTTTTAAATCTAAAAGAGTGCACCGTGTATAAAGTTATTGTCTCTCAAAAGAAAGAGTCGACTCTGAATCATTGAAACGAGTCGTTTTTAAAATGAATCCCAAGCCGCTTCGTGTTGACGTCAACATGAAACATTAGCATATTGCCCGCCCACTAGTTGGTGTTTTCTCGTTGGTCTGAATGAAAATGCAAATTAATTCGTTGCCACTAGGTGCCGCTTTTGGAGCGGTAAAATATCTGTTTCCCGGTAACGCTGTACATAAAGCAGCACTGTGCTCACAAACACTGCTTTATCAGGCTTTACAGGCGAGATCCAATCCGACCAATCACTGCAGATTAGCGTCACGCAAAGCAGGGGTTTGGAAAAATAAATCATCGAGTGAATCGATTGGGAGTCGTTGAGCAAGTAAAGTAAAAATAAATGCATATTATAAGACAATGAAAGTGTTTTTGACCTTGCATGCATGTCAACCTGTTGTTGGGGACTCCCAAAACCAAAATATGAACCTTTCATTACCCATGATAGGGTTATTTTAAATATTCCAGCGGTGTGACAAATGCATTTTTTTAAAAGTGCAAGTATTTCAAGTAAATTCTCAATTAACACTGCATATACAATGACAATAAAGTAATTAGTAACATGCCGCTTAAAGCGGTTTATTAAGCGAGTGGTAGGACTGTCCTGTCAAACAGCAGAGATGAAGTAATGTGTGTTTGATGGAGAGTCTCGTCTGCGTCGTGTTCAATCTCACTGAAGGCTCATTAGCGCTCGACAAACACTCCACATGTTAATGTCTCGTCATCATTAGCCCAGACCACAGCAGACTCTACAGATGATTCCCTCAAGGCTTCTCCTGTTTGACACGTCAGGCCACACACCTCCGAATCAATGCAGATCTGAAGCGATTGAACCCACAGAGACCAGAGAGCCTTCTCAATAATTGAAGGGAACACTTTCAAGACGCTTCATAGAAGCAGAGGAAAGACGGTGTGACGGACGCTTACACACACACACACTCTCTCTCTCTCACACACACACGCACGCACACACACTCACACACACACACACACACACACACACTCTCACACACACACACACAC
>NW_015506264.1:289582-293727 GCF_001515645.1 Sinocyclocheilus grahami | reverse complement strand
CTCTCACACACACACACACACACACACACTCTCTCTCTCTCTCTCACACACACACACACACACTCTCTCACACACACTCACACTTTTTTTTCTTCTTCTTTTTCTTTATTTCATGTTAAAATTTCTAAAATCAATAAAGACAGTGTTGAAAAAAAATCTTATCGACTCTTTACCGTTAGATTATTTTTACTCAAGGTTATGACAGATAGATAAATAGACTTTGCAAAAGGGAGAAACCATTCCCCATATCTTGTATCATTGATGTCAAAGGTTGTGTGTTCAATCAAACTCCAATATTTTGGTGCAAATTCATCTGTCACTGTTAATATATCTAACACTAATGCCTGGTCAATCACTGCTGTTCATGCATTTACCAAACTGTTAAGTCTGTGCAGTTCTCAGTAATTAACTGTGGCACTGAGAAATATCAATGTTTGGTTTGGAGAACATTTGTGTTGGTGTTTGCATGATAATCAGTGCTGGTTCTGTCTCCTCTTGATGTTCACGCAGCATCAGCTCCATCTTGTGGTTCTTTTGCCATCTATTCTCAAATCTGTCTACAAGCTCCTGATTGCAGTCACATGTCTTAATTTACTAAGGTTTGCATGTGTGCGAAGCATTTTACCTCCGAGATCACAGATGCATCTGAACGGCGACAGATCGAACGCTGTGATCACGTCACGACCGCAGATGTTCCAGATGGAGTTCATCAGGTGCATAAACTTCACCATCTCCTCATCAGACCTGAACACACACACACACACTCACACGCACACACACACACACACACAGACACACAGACACACACACACACACACACACACACACACACACACACACACACACACACACACACACACACACACACACACACACAGACACAGACACAGACACACACACAGACACACCAGGAGACCACAGTCACATTCACTTCACAAGATCATTTTGACTCTTTTAACTAATAATCTGACTATTATTGATTTGATGGCTCAATTGGAGCCTTCATACACTAGCAGTCAAACGTTTGGAATAATTAAGATATATAAGACTCTAATACAGTTTTTTTCAACTGCTTACACACAGAATCTTCACTAGTCGCACAGTTTCTGAAAGCTGACACTCAAACAGGAGAAGCACACACCAAATCTGCAAAACCATACACTAATTCTCAGTTTTCAATTTCATAAAACACGTTTTTGCACAACACAACACACAATTGTAGCACACACAAATCTAACAGGAATTAATATTATGGCAAAGGTGTTTGCTTCTGAGATGTGTTTGTGATATTTTGAATGCAGAGCTTCATTTTGGAAGGTATTTTGCATTTTGTGTGTGCAATTCTTGGATTTGTGTGTAAAGTTTGGGGGGAAAAACTATGTGTGTAAGCAGTTAAAAAAACCCTGTAATTATTATACTGCTTTCTGAAGATCATGTGACACTGAAGACTGGAGGAATGATGCTGAAAATACAGCTGCGCATCACAGAAATAAATTACAGTTTAACACATATTCACACAGAAAACACCTGTTTTAAAATGTAATAATATTTCACAATTTTTACTGTATTTTTCATTAAAATTCTTAACTATTGCAAACTGTCAAACAGTAGAGTATAAACACCTCAATCGATCCAACAGAGTTCGATCCGGTTTTGTTTGTATCAAAATGTATCAAAATTAAGAGAACTTTAGCCTAAAAATAGAAAAATATCTATCAATGAGATCAGAAAAAAAATCTTGTTTTCTCTTTGAACGGAGTTTATTTTTCTTTAGATATTTGTTTTGGAAAACAAGACAAAAATACTGTCAATCTCAGACCACACTTCTAGTGCAGGGTTTTATTGTTAACTAACACTAAAAGTAACTAGTATTATTATAATTTAGTTTTTGGTTACACTTTATTTTAAGCTGTCCTTGTTACAGTGTAATTATACTGAGTAATCTTAATTAACTACATGTACTTACTATATGGTTTAAGGTACTTGTATGTAATTATACATAATTAATTGTTATTATTATAGTAAATACATGTAACGTGTGTAACAAGGACACCTTAAAATAAAGTGTTATCTTTTTTACTCAAATCAAATACAGTAAAATATAAATATTACGCGAAACCCAAATGAAAATGACAACTTTTGCCTTGGCAACTAAGTGAAATAAGTTAAACTGAAGCACTACAATAACCGAACTAAACCTCAGAACTCACCTGTACATGGCTTCAAACAGGTCCTTGGAGTTCACGCCGAAAGCCTTCTCGTACTGGTTCTTCCCTTCTCTGAGGAGGAGGAGTCACGAGAGAGAAGAAGGCTGACAAACAGCAGTCAGGATAGAGATGTTTGTGTATGCAGAGAGTTTCTCACCGGACGGCGTCGCTCAGGTAATGCCAGCACAGGTAGATGGTTCTGGAGCTGTACTCGATCGACTGACACAGAGACCTCGGGCTGGACTTGATCAGGAACATGCTGGACATTTCTGTGTTACTGTAGAGAACTAGATGAGGAATTAACCACAACACACTTACATTCAGCTGTAAAGCATTAAAGCCTTTCAGTACAGAGGAGAAACTTCACTGTAAATGTGACTGATTAATTCTGTGTCTCTCGTTTGATTTAGAAACCATTTTTGCTCAGAAATTGCTAGTAAACGTCACAAGTATTTACAAAGAACCTGCGAGTAATATTGAAATAAACATGACATTTTGAAGTGGAAAACCTAAAATAGTATTTTTGTGGAAATAGTCTCCAATAGTCCTTATTTATAACATTATTTCAAAAATTTAATTAAAACCTTGTTACTTAAAATGAAATAAAAAAAATATATATATTTTTTAATCGACTTGGTTTAGTTGCAAAAGCAACATTTTTCATTACCGTGATAATGTACTAAAACAACTATAAAAAATGGAAATAAAAAATAATAAAGATGACCAAAAAAAAACTAAAAAATGAAAATGAATTCGAAATTAAATATTAAAACATTAAATATTAACAAAAAATAAAATAGTCTATAAAAATAACACAAAGTTTCAAATTTTTTCACATTTCTCATTGAATAAGTTAAATAACTAGCACTGAAAATTTAATGAAAATGTATAAAAACTATATATATATATATAAAATGCAATAAAATTATCAAAACTAAGTAAAATTATTTTTTTTTAAAGTTCAAAATATTAATAAAAACTATAATAGTATTATAATTACACTAAAATAACACTGATAACAGATTGAAACATTTGAATGTCTCTTTTTTATATATTTTTCCCTTCGGAAATGTTTATTACTGAATATGTATAATTCATAGTGTTTACATGTACACTTTGTAATTTGTATAACACAGGTTCACTATCTCTGCAGTCATTGTGATTCTGCCAAACATTCTAGTTTTCTCTAAACGGTTGGTATGTGATTACGAGGAGTAGCTGCTGTAATGAGTCACCTGTTCCGTGGGCGTCAGTGTTTGCGGTCAGCAGCTCCAGACTCACACAGGTGTTCAGCAGACGCTCGATGCCATCCTCACTGCAGCCCAGAGCCAGAGCCAGATCAGACGCAGACGACTGAGACCCCTGCAGATGCTCAAACACACCCAGCTCACACGCACAGAACAGAGTCTGACACACACACACACACACAAAGGGATTTACTGTCACATGGCTCACAAACATCAGTGCAGAATCACTCACTAAACTCTACATCTACAACTGTTTTACACTAGTGACCCTGCAGCACAAAAGCAGTGTTAAGTCGCTGGGGGATATTTGTAGCAATAGCCAACAATACATTGTATGGGTCACAATTATACATTTCTCTTTTATGCCAAAAATCATTAGGATATTAAGTAAAGATCATGTTCCTTGAAGATATTTTGTAAATGTCCTACCGTAAATATATCAAAACTTAATGTTTGATTAGTAATATGCATTGCTAAGAACTTCATTTGAACAACTTTAAAGATGATTTTGTCAATATTTAGATTTTTTTGCACCCTCAGATTCCAGATTTTCAAATATTGTCCGATCCTAACAAACCATACATCAATGGAAAGCTATTTATTCAGCTTTCAGATACATCTCAATTTCAAAAACCTGACCCTTATGACTGGTTTTGTGGTATTATATATATATATATATATATATAATATA
>NW_015506264.1:281856-289388 GCF_001515645.1 Sinocyclocheilus grahami | reverse complement strand
CGGAACTTCGGAGCCGGTTTGCGAATCATTTGATTCAGATCGGAACTTTGGAGCGGGTTCGCAAATCATGTGATTCAGATCGGAACTTTGGAGTGGGTTCACGAATCATTTGATTTAGATCGGAACTTCGGAGCGGGTTCACAAATCCTTTGATTTAGATCGGAACTTTGGAGCGGGTTCGCGAATCATTTGATTCAGATCGGAACTTTGGAGCGGGTTCGCGAATCATTTGATTTAAATCGGAACTTTGGAGCGGGTTCACGAATCATTTGATTTAGATCGGAACTTTGGAGACGGTTTGTGAATCATTCGATTCAGATCGGAACTTCGGAGCGGGTTCGCGAATCATTTGATTTAGATCGGAACTTTGGAGCGGGCTCGCGAATCATTTGATTTAGATCGGAACTTTGGAGCGGGCTCGCGAATCATTTGATTTAGATCGGAACTTTGGAGCGGGCTCGCGAATCATTTGATTTAGATCGGAACTTTGGAGCGGGCTCGCGAATCATTTGATTTAGATCGGAACTTTGGAGACGGTTTGTGAATCATTCGATTCAGATCGGGACTTCGGAGATGGTTTGTGAATCTTTTGATTCAGATCACACAAATCGCAATTTTTTTCTGATTTCTTTCTTTTTTTAATTAAACAGAACAAAACATTAAACCATTAAGACATTACAGTCATAAAAACAAAAAGAAAAGTTGTAGTAACAAACTTGCATAAACTGCTTAGACTAGTCTTAAAAAGTTAGACATCTATTTATTCCAAGGTCTAAATCTATTTATTCCAAGCCTTGCCAGCCGAAACATTCAAGCAATTTTAAAGCTTTCAAGCACAAGACGACACAAAACAAGTCAATTCAGCACTCGCACAATTGAGCGCTCTTTCACGTCTTCATGCGCTTTAACGGACAAATACATACAGAATCATGTCAACATACTCGTCTTGGTGAGTATTCACGAAAACTGTTGCTTATATTGTAAATCAACAGAAACAGCTGATAAAGATGTGCATCATTAAACTGAATGAAGTCTATAATAAACAGAACATTATTATTATTATTATTAAAGCTACGGCCCTGGGATGAACAGAGCGTCTAATAGTTCCCATATACTTGTCTAGATCAACTCTGAATAAAGAAAATAGAGGTTCAGAGCCAGATTTCTGTTAATGTAAGGACATTTAGCAAGCAGGAAACATAATTAATCAAGTTATATTTTCCTATATTCTCTTTTGAGTAAACAATATAAAGAAAACATCTTTAAAAAAGAAAGAGAAGTCAGAAAATTAGATCGATTGAGTAAATCTGAGCAAAATGTCTCGGTGTGCTTCATTGCCAAACAAGTGAATCTTCCTCAGAAGAGATAAAAAAAAAACATCTTGTATTATAATTGCATCCATAAGCTTTTAGTGAACTCATGAATCTGTTGTTTGAGCTCTTCATATTTAAGCAGTTATTGTTGTCTGCTGTTACTGTATGCTCCCACCGATGCCGAAATCAAACATACGCCCTTGACATTATTATTTGCTTAGAAAAAAGTCCCATTACATATATGTTCGAATTCATCTTTTTTTAAACAACATCCAATTTTGAATCAAATAAACTAGACAAGACAAAAAGAGCAGTAATTAATGGCGACAGCATGCACTTTCATTAATAGACTCGTATAGCCTAGTTTTTGAAAGACATCTCTTCTGCTCACCAAGGCTGCGTTTATTTGATCTAAAATGCTTTAAAATTGTGAAATATTATTACAATTCAAAACAGCTGTTTTCTCTGTGAATCTCTGTTAAACTGTAATGTATTTCTGTGATGTGCAGCTGTATTTTCAGCATCATTACTCCAGTCTTCAGTGTCACATGATCTTCAGAAATCAGTATAATATGCTGCGATACATTTCTGATTATTATCAATGTTGAAAACCCAATATTTTTGTGGAAAGTGTGATGCATGTTGTTTTTCAGGATTCACAGATGAACAAAGTTCAAAAGAACAGCGTTTATTTGAAACAGAAATCTTCTGTAACATCATAAATGCCTTTTCACTGATGCTTTACGGTCAAAATTCAGCATTGCATCACAGAAATAAATTACATTCCAGCATGCACTCACATAGACAACGGCTGTTTTAAATCGTAATAATATTTCACTTTTTTTAACTGTATTTTTGATCAAATAAATGCAGCCTCGGCGAGTTTATTCCGAACTGAAGTAGTGTAAACTGTGAGCTTTTACAGCAGCGGTGTTATATTCACACCACATGCATCAATGCAATCTAAATGAATAAATGCATGTCTGTGAATGCGGATCTTTACCTTCGACACCAGGAATCCCTCCATGTACTGCAGGATCTTTCTTGGATACGGCTCTTCTCCGGCCATGATCAGCGGCGTCTCTGTGTGTGTGTGTGTGTGTGAAACACTGAGGAACGCAGGCTCTTACACACACATAATCAGATTACACAGATTATCCGCATCCAGATTGAGCGCGCACAGACCTGCTTTAATCCAGAAGCTTTAAACTCTCAAAGCCAGAAGCTGCTTGTTCAGAGAGAACGAATGAATGAAGCTGATGCTTCAGCAGAACAACAGGATCATCCCGACCTGAAGATGCACAGCACCATTACAATCATACTAATTAACTCTGTTCATTAAGAATACTCATCATGTGTTACCATACCATAGTGAAATCATGTTTTTAATATAACCCAGTGTTATTTTAGTATCTTTAAAATGCTATCAGTTTTTCTTTCTGTATTTTCTGTTATTTTTTTTATTTATTTTAATTTGAAATTTGTTCATGTCTATAATTTTTGTTTTAAATTCTTATTTCAGTTTTAGACTTTTAGTATAAATCAAGTTAAACTAAATAAAAATGATTAAAGGAGCTGATTTTTCTTTTTTTTTGAAAGACGTTTTCTGCTCAACAGGGCTGCTTTTATTTGATTAAAAATACTTAAAAATTGTGAAATATTATTAGAATGTAAAACAGCTGTTTTCTCTGTGAATCTCTGTTAAACTGTAATGTATTTCTGTGATGAGCAGCTGTATTTTCAGCATCATTCCTCCAGTCTTCAGTGTCACATGATCTTCAGAAATCAGTATAATATGCTGATTTGCATATTTTGATATAACTTTTACATTTATGAATTTGGCAGATGGTTTTATCCAAAGCAACTTTGGAAACATTTGATCAGTTTAATGAAAACCTAATAATCAATTAAAAAAAAAAAATAAATAAAAACAACCAGAATAAAACACTTGCTAAAAAGAATAATGCTATAATAATATAATTAAATATTAAAAATATTTTATTTGTGATGCTGAACGTCACGTGAGCATTAACCATCACGAGAGAACCGTGAAACTGCAAACATCTTATTAAATTATTGAAATATTAACCTTAAATCTCAGGGTAACTGAATATTTGAGCTCAAATGGAGCAGTTTTTGACTCGATGAGAAACATAATTTGCTGAGGGGGAAATAAAAGAAAGAAAGAAAATAAAAATGAAAAAATAAAATATGCATGGTCCTTAAAAGGCTTCATGTTCTTTATGAAAAACATAATTTGTTAGGGGAAAAAAATAAAAAACCAATTTAAAACAAACAAAGCATTTAAATATAATAAAATAATTTACTGGGAAAAAAATTAAAATGAAAAATAAGACAGTTAAAAATTAGAAAACAAATAAAACGACTTAAAAAATGATTTAAAAAAAATAAATAAATAGAAATAAACTCTTCATGGTGGCAAGCAGGCTTCATGCTCTCTCTGAAGCTCATCGAGAGTGAAAGCGCTGAGGATCCAAAGCACTGCTTTATTGAGATCAATAACACGAGTTCATACGAGTCACAAACATCTTCAGCGTCTCCATCGTGTGCTTTCCTCTCAATACTGCACTGGTGTCGAGGAAAACAAAGCGTCCTATTCCTACACAACAGCACACGCAGAAACAGATCATATTAAACTCTCTACAACTTCAAATTCAAGTCATGAACCGAGGATTGTGGTCTATACAGCAGCTCTTCAGTACGGACTCAAACACAGCTCAGCCGTCCAGAAAACACAGATTTCACCTCACAATCAGAACTAATGATATCAAACAGGGCCTGATGTTAGGGACTGCATTTAGGGATTGTTTCTTGAAAATAATGCACTTTTTTCCCCTTCACATTTATCATCACGATGTGAATCTCATTAGTCGTTCAAATAAAACAATTAAATGTAAGGCATTTATACATCATGCCATTTCCTTTTTGTATTACTTTTAGTTTCACTGTCAAATTTAGTGTTAAAAAATATTATTAAACAAATATGAGAATAATGAGAATCACAAACTAATTGAAAGCAAGATTTATGAATGCATCACAGAAATTATTCTGAGAATTTGAAGAGAACTGAAGTAACCATAAACAAAGCCTAAATAACTTGAAACAAAAATAAAAAAATAAAAATGATAATACAAATAAAAATGAAATAAAAATCTGCATGGTCCTAAAACAGGCATCATGTTCTTTATGATTAAAAAAAAAATTTTAATAAAAAAATAAAATCTTAATTTTTTACAAATAATTAAGAATAAATCTAAATTTAAACATTGAACAAAAAATGATTGTTAATCCCTAAATAGGCAACATTATTTGCTGGAGGGGGGAAGAAAAAGAAAAATGAAAAAAATGAAATAATTAAGAATAAAACAAGAAAAACATCTTAATTCTTAAATAGGCAACATCATTTGCTGGGAATAAAATCAAATCAAATCAAATCAAATAATAAAGGCTTCTAAAACAGGCTTCACATTCCTTATGAAAAACATACAACATGCTGGGGGAAAAAACCTCAGTGTTCCTAAATCAGCTTTCTTTAAACGAAATGCATTTTCTTATGTTTTGTGTTCTATGACCTGGCTGTTCTCTCAGTATCGTCTGGATCGGTGACGCGAGCGTCTGCGGCTGCGGCTGCGGCTCTGGCTGCGTCTCCTGCTACGTCTGCGACTGCGTCTGCCGCCGTCTGCTTCGCTCTCTCTCCGCTTCTGCTGCTTCGTGGCTGCGCTGGCGTGCCTGCGCTGGTGCTGGTTCTGCGCGGCGCAGATCTGCAGGTCCAGATGGACGTCGTCAGTGTTGGTGCTCTTCTTGAGCAGGTTTCCCAGCAGTTTGTCGCGCAGCTGGCGCTCTCTCCTCTGCAGCTCCAGCGTTCGCTGCTTCTCGGCCTCCACGCGGCGCAGCTCGTCCTCCTGCAGCTGTCTGCGCTCCTCCAGACGTCTGCGCTCCTGCTGCTGCTGCTGCTTTAGCCTCTGCACACAACAGCATCAGCAGCTCACATCTCAAGTCCAGTCAGCTTTAGTTAGACAACAATACAGGTGGGGTCAAAGCAGCTTTACAGCATTAATTAGGAAAATAGTGTGTCAATAATGCTAAATTATAATAGTAAACACTCAATTTTCAGTTAAAATCCCAAAGCATGCTTGCAGGTTTTTCACCATTTTAATCAAAATCATTTTTATTAATCAAGAAGCATGTATAATTATTGAAATAATTTTAATTTACAATACATTTTTAATCAATAGTTTATTAAAAGTTTAAGAAAAAAATATTTTAAAGCCATATGAAATCGTTTTATTTTTTTCCCAAATATATATTTTTTTCTGTTTATACCGTATTAATTGTTAAATTAAAATTTAGATTTTAGTAATCAAAAAACAATTGAAATAATGAAACTTTAACAACAACTCATGTTTAATTATTGAAATAATGAACCTAATTAATTAATCAATAGTTTATTAAAAGTTTAAGAAATAAAATATTTTAAAGCCATTTTAAAATCTGTTATTTTTTCCCCGTATTTTTACCTTTATTGCCCCATTTTAATGTTTCTCAGTTTTAATGGTTAAATTAAATGTCAGTAACTTGAAGACATGTCTAATTATTAAAATAATAAAACATTCAGTTTTCTGTAACAATTTATCAATCATTTAAATATTTTAAATCCCTAGGAAATGTTTTATTTTTGTGTTTTTTTTATTCCCCCAAATTGAATTTTTTTTCTGTTCTATTTTTTTTTATTGTAATTTTTTTACCGTATTAATGGCTAAATTAACATTTGGATTTTTAGTAATCAAAAAGCAATTGAAATAATGAAACTTATACAATTTAACAACAACTTATTAAAAGTTTAACAAAAATTTAATTATAATTTTTTTTTTTTTCCAATTAAAATTTTTCTGTTTGTGAAATTGATAATTTTAACAACTTAATTTATTAACTTCTTTACAATAGCAGGGCCCTATAAAATACATTATATATTATTTATTTTTTGTTAATAATCAAATGAATAAAAATGAATATTTGAATAAATCTTTAAAATCTAATTAAATGAAAATGAACGATTCCTCTCATTTTTTGGGCTGCACAACTAAGGTTTAACTGTTAAAATTAAAACATGGAAGAAGAATCATGTTATTATTCCTTTAAGCTTTAATAATTGTATCATTATTTTCAGGGTTGGGAGGGTTACTTTTAAAATGTGTTCCGTTACAGTTACAAATTACTTCATTTAAAAAGTATTCAGTAACGTAATCAAAGTATCACAATATAAAAGTAATGTAATCGGATTACTTTTGGATTCCTTTTAGGTCACATATGTAAATAAAGTCAAAAAAGCAATATCTAAGTACTATATACTGTCAATTATGACTGGATTGTGCATAGACTCATAGCTATGGCTGTAATACGGTGCTATCTGTGATGAAGTGAACCTTGGCTCTGCTGAGCAGCTCTGCGATCAGCCGGATGGACTCCAGGTTCCTCTGAGCCAGCAGTAGCTTACGCTCCTCCGTGGAGATCTTCAGCTGGAGCTTCTTCTGCTCCTCCTCCTGCTGCTTCTTCAGCTTCTTCTGCGTCTTCTTCTCCTCCTTCTCCTTCAGCTTCTGCTCTCGTTTGCGCAGCTTCTCCTCTCTCCTCCTCTCCTTCTCCTCCTCCTCCTGCTCGCGCTGCTTCCTGAAACACGTGACAAAACTCTTCATTCAGAACCGGACAGATGACCAAACATAGAGCAACAAGAACAAGATTAGACACAATTAAAGACCGTCACAAAATTACACACACACACACACACACACACAGACACACACACACACACACACACACACACACACACAGACACACACACACACACACACACACACAGACACAGACACACACACACACACACACACACAGACAAACACACACACACAGACAAACACACTCCCACGCACACACAAACACACTCACAGACAAACACACTCACACGCACAGACACACACACACACAGACAAACACACACACACACAGACAAACACCCACACACACAGACACAGACACACACACACACACACAGACACAGAGACACACATCCACACAGACACAGAGACACACACCCACACAGAGACACACACCCACACAGAGACACACAGACACACCACACACACAGACACAGACACAGAGACACACACCCATACAGACACAGAGACACACAGACACAGAGACACA
>NW_015506264.1:268964-278444 GCF_001515645.1 Sinocyclocheilus grahami | reverse complement strand
CACACAAACACAGAGACACACACCCACACAAACACAGAGACACACAAACACAGACACACACACACAGACACACACACACAGACACAGAGACACACAAAAAGTTGTGCAAAATTCCAAAAATGTAAGCAACATCAAAACTTATATTTGTTCAATTTTAAAAATCTGAATAACAATGTTAATAATAATAATAATAATAATAATAATAATAATATGAATGCATATGGACTACAATGAATAAATATGATTCTTCCTTGTGCTTATTATTTTCTTCACAAGTAAGTAGATATTCCCACACATTTATTATATGATGCCTCGAGGGCGAGTAAAACATGGACTAATTTACATTTTTGGGTGAACTAACCCTTTAAGAAAATAACGTGTGATTTACTAGAGGCTGTGACAAAATATTAATTGCTACAGTCTATTTAAAAGTGTGTAACTAATTTGCATGGATATATATATATATATATTTAAAATACCACGATTTTTAATATTAAAATGACTCTGTTTGAATGAATGATTCAATGAATCACTCATAAAAACTTCACTTGTTGCGTTACTGGTTGAGTCAGTGTTTTTGAACGAATCTCTTGAAAGAATGATTCAATGACAAACACATTTTTAACACTCACCTGTCGCCACCTACTGGCCAAACGATGCAAGCGACACAAACCTTATTTGAAGCACCAGTTACTTAATCATTTAATCGTGCAGCTCTAGTTTAAGGTATTAAATATTGCGATAGAAGACTGCAGTAATGATGCTGAAAATACAGCTTTGATTACAGAAATAAATTACAGTATAGCAGATAATTCACTTAGAAAACAGCTGTTTTACATTCTAATAATATTTCACTATTTTTACTGTATTTTTGATTAAATAATTAACAGATGTTGTGGCTGAATGCAGTACCTCTCCTCCTGCTTGCGGCGCTCCTCCTCCTCCTTCTCTCTGCGTTTCTGCTCCTCTCTCTGTTTCTCCAGCTCCTGCAGCTTCCACACACACACACACACACACACAGGCACAGAGACATTCTCACACACACACACACACACACAGGCACAGAGACACTCACACACACACACACACACACACAGGCACAGAGACATACTCTCACACACACACTCTCACACACACACACACACACACACACACACACAGACACAGAGACACACACACACCCACACAAACACAGAGACACACACCCACACAAACACAGAGACACACAAACACAGACACACACACACAGACACACACACACAGACACAGAGACACACAAAAAGTTGTGCAAAATTCCAAAAATGTAAGCAACATCAAAACTTATATTTGTTCAATTTTAAAAATCTGAATAACAATGTTAATAATAATAATAATAATAATAATATGAATGCATATGGACTACAATGAATAAATATGATTCTTCCTTGTGCTTATTATTTTCTTCACAAGTAAGTAGATATTCCCACACATTTATTATTATTTATTATATGATGCCTCAAGGGTGAGTAAAACATGGACTAATTTACATTTTTGGGTGAACTAACCCTTTAAGAAAATAACGTGTGATTTACTAGAGGCTGTGACAAAATATTAATTGCTGCAGTCTATTTAAAAGTGTGTAACTAATTTGCATGGATATATATATATATATTTAAAATACCACGATTTTTAATATTAAAATGACTCGGTTTGAATGAATGATTCAATGAATCACTCATTAAAAACTTCACTTGTTGCGTTACTGGATGAGTCAGTGTTTTTGAACGAATCTCTTGAAAGAATGATTCAACGACAAACACATTTTTAACACTCACCTGTCGCCACCTACTGGCCAAACGATGCAAGCGACACAAACCTTATTTGAAGCACCAGTTACTTAATCATTTAATCGTGCAGCTCTAGTTTAAGGTATTAAATATTGCGATAGAAGACTGCAGTAATGATGCTGAAAATACAGCTTTGATTACAGAAATAAATTACAGTATAGCAGATAATTCACTTAGAAAACAGCTGTTTTACATTCTAATAATATTTCACTATTTTTACTGTATTTTTGATTAAATTAACAGATGTTGTGGCTGAATGCAGTACCTCTCCTCCTGCTTGCGGCGCTCCTCCTCCTCCTTCTCTCTGCGTTTCTGCTCCTCTCTCTGTTTCTCCAGCTCCTGCAGCTTCAGTCGCTCCTGCTGACGCTTCTTCAGCGACGAATCACTCAGGTGTTTAGTCGTGTCGAACGTCACCTGAGAAAACACACCTTCAGCTTATAATAAACACCCTACAATTCATATTTACTGCTTAAGCGCTTTTTTTGCATTGCATTGCAACACTACACTTGCAACTACGTTTTTGTTTATGTTAAATTGAAGTGCTAAAATAATTAAACAAGCAAAAAAATTAAAATTAATAAATACTATATTGACACAAAAACGACGACAACACAAAATTACTAAAACTTTCAAATTAAAGTGAAAACAGAATATGTTTATAAAAATAGTGCTGCCAAATGATTAATGGCATCCAAAATAAGTTTTTGTTTATGTAATATGTGTGTGTACTGTGTATATTTATTATGTACATATAACCACACACACACATGCATGTATATATTTAATACAAATATGTTATGTTTATACATTTAAAATATTTATAAATAATATCAATTATATGAATATAAATATATACATCACATATTTGTATTAAATATACACATGCATGACAGCACTAATTAAAAAAACTAAAACAATTTAATTCAAAGTATTAATAAAAACTATTACAATACTAAAATAACATCATTACAAACTTGCATGAACTTCCCAACAGAAGACGGGCATGATCACATTAAAATATAATATTAATATATGATTTTATAAATCAATGCACAGTGGGGTCCAAACCACAAACCTAGAAATAAAGATTTTCAGGACTTTCTAAAAATGATACTAAATCAATGTTTTATGCCTTTTTTAATTGTATTACCATTTTGCTTAGTTTTTGATCATCATAAATCCAGAAGATTGAAAACACAGAATTTCTGGAGAAAAAAGGATCCTATTATTTTTATAAATGTATTAAAAAGTTAAAATTTTATGAATTCAGTTGATTAGACATGCCTTTTGATTATTAAAATAAAAAAATTCTAATTAAAACAGAAATATCTGATTGCTAAAATCATTCAAACAGAATCCAGAAAAAATAAAACATTTCATAGGATTCTATTGTTGTTTAAAAAAAAAAGTAATAAATGTATTAAAAAGGTGAAGTTTCATGAATCAGTTGATTAGACATGCCTTTTGATTAATAAAATGCAAATAGAAAAATAATATAATAATAAAAAAATAAAGAATTTGGGGAAAAATAAAACAGATTTTACAGGGGCCTAAAATGAAATGAGTGTTGAACTTTTAATAAATTGTTACTAAATTTTCATGATTTTAATTCATTAGACATACTTTTTGATTATCCAGAAAAAATAAGGGCTTTATATAAAATAAATGTTCAAATTAAAAAAACAAATGTATAAAACAAAAATAAAACATTCATAGGATCCTATTATTGCAAAATAATAATAATAATGTTATTAAAAATATAAAGTTTCATGAATTCAGTTCAGCCTTTTGATTATTAACATTTAAATAAAAAAAAATACAAATAAAAAAGGATAATTTGAGGAAAACAAATGTTTATGATTTTAATTAATTAGTGCATTAACTAATGTTAACAAGCATAACTTTAGATTTTAATAATGCATTGGTAAATGTTGAAATTAACATTAAGTAAGATTAATAAATGCTACAGAAGGATTGTTCATTCTTAGCTAATGACTAACGAACCTTATTGTAAAGTGTTACCAATAAAGTTATCAATTCAGTTTATTAGACATGCATTTTGATTATTAAAATTAAAAGGGGAAAAAAATTATGTTTATGATTTTAATTAATCAGACGTGCTTTTTGATCACTAAAAGCACGAAACAGAATCCAGGAAACAAATGGAATCCGTGAAGTTTAGAATGGACTTTTGTGAAGCAGCAGAATGGAGTGAGAGCTGACCTTAACGCTGCAGGCCACGGCTTTCCCGTCGTCTCCCTTAAACATGAGCTTCATCCCCCGGAGCGAGTCCATGGCCCTGACGAAGCCCGTGTGGTCCTGATACTGAACGAAGCCCTCGAAGTTCAGGTGTCCCCCGAACGAGAAGGTGTTGAAGTTCTTCCCGG
The DNA here is from genome assembly GCF_001515645.1 of Sinocyclocheilus grahami. Taxonomy (NCBI): domain Eukaryota; kingdom Metazoa; phylum Chordata; class Actinopteri; order Cypriniformes; family Cyprinidae; genus Sinocyclocheilus; species Sinocyclocheilus grahami. The sequence goes on along the minus strand of NW_015506264.1, from coordinate 274,231 downwards.
TCATCTCCTCGCGGTACGGGTCCAGCATGGGGATATCCACGTTCCGGATCTTCCCGAAGCGCTGGAAAACCGTCCGGAGCGCCGCCTCCGAGGGTCTGTCGGGAGCGCCGTCCTGCGAACAGAATAAACACATAAATACATTTATTATAAAGGTAAATGAGCTAAAATTATTTTTAAGGGAGTTTGTAAACGTGATACTGATTTAATACAACAGTTCAATAGACAAGAAGTTAATATTAAGTGACTTGCGTTGTCTGACTAGAACACTATTGTCTGATTTTGCTCTATTTCGTCGTCGAAAATAGTTTGAAACAAAGTCACAGCTCAGCCGCAGCGCATCTCCAAGCAAACACAGCGGTGTCTCGTTTATGAATGAACTGTTTTTAAACAAATCTAGTGAGTCAGTGATTCATGATCACACATTCATAAACACTGTAACTTGCTTCATTCCTGAATGAATCAGCCGTTCGAACGAATCAATTGAACGAATGAGTCCGTGATCAAATCAGTGACTTGTCGCCACCTGCTGGCGGATTTAGTTTCATTTTTAAAGTATCTTTTCAGTTCTTTAAATAATTTAATATTTCTATATTCAACATTTTTTAAAACAGTAATATTTTAATCATTAAATTAATTAATAAACATGAATTTATGGATTTAATTGCACTCGTGCCACCTCTGATCCTCATTAAATGTCTGAAAATACACCGACAAGCCACTTTTGTGTTCTTCTGTGCCACCTCTTTACAAATTAATTTTAATACTGATTTCATTTGATTAGTAACTTATTCTTCTTATTCTACTTGTTCTTATTCTATGGTTTTATCTAGAATTTTTAAAAAGTGACAAAAGATGACATACTTTTAATAAAGATAGACAAATGCCATTACAGAGGTAAAAACTAAATTCTACTGTAAATCACTTTAAGGAGTCAAATATCACCTCATAATGGGAAGGCTAATTTTGTATCAAATTTTGGTGCTCCTACATTTTTTAAGTTAGGAGCACAAGCGCTCCTAAAAAGAAAAATAAGCGTAGAGCCCTGAATTGTTGTTGCCCCCCCCAAAAAAAATTTAAAAAGTTTTCTGTTTAATGTAAATGCAATTTTGTTTTTGTTTTTCGGAGCAAAAAATAAATATGATGCATTCTCCCCTGATTTACAGAAGAGAGCCACTAAAACGTCATTCAGTGTAACAATCTTGTCAGGCATATTTACAACAAACAAAAATCTATTTGTGACACATTAAACGACTAATTACTTTCACCCCAGATACTAATTAGTTGTAATTTTAAATTTTTTCAATTTACCACCATCCTAGCTTTTGCCTAGAATCTTTTACTCACTTAAAACACAATAGAATGTAATATGCTCTCTTATTCTTTTATATATTTTAATATGTACACGTCGGAATAAATCTGTACATAACTATACGTGTTACACTGAATGACAACGTAACATTATTTCAACCAAATTTTGGCATTTGTTGCCCCCCCCAAAAAAAATTTAAAAAGTTTTCTGTTTAATGTAAATGCAATTTTGTTTTTGTTTTTCGGAGCAAAAAATAAATATGATGCATTCTCCCCTGATTTACAGAAGAGAGCCACTAAAACGTCATTCAGTGTAACAATCTTGTCAGGCATATTTACAACAAACAAAAATCTATTTATGACACATTAAACGACTAATTACTCTCACCCCAGATACTAATTAGTTGTAATTTAAAATTTTTTCAATTTACCACCATCCTAGCTTTTGCCTAGAATCTTTTACTCACTTAAAACACAATAGAATGTAATATGCTCTCTTATTCTTTTATATATTTTAATATGTACACGTCGGAATAAATCTGTACATAACTATACGTGTTACACTGAATGACAACGTAACATTATTTCAACCAAATTTTGGCATTTTATTCTTCAAAAACGTATTTGAAACCTTAAAAGTCGACACTTTACTTACATTCAATGTGCTTTCTATCGACATATAATCACTTTTGTACATTTCTTTTGATGCGGACATCTTTAACATCTTTGACCCTCATGCATTTTGATTAATAAAATGTAACTAGAAAAAAATATTAAAATGAATTAGTTTGTATGTGTTTATTTTTGGGTGGGGGAGAGTACCACCACTTCTTGTTTTCTAGTACAAGCATTGATTGTGTATCATATGCACGCCAAAGTTAATTTCTGCATATACATCGCATGCCAAATAGAAACAGAAAATCGTGCTATACGCACGTTCATGAAACCGGACTAATTTGTTTATTTATATGCCATATCTGTCACACCTTCTTAGCAGCTCACAATTATCTGCTGTGCCATAAATGTAACAAAAAGGTTTTTAACAAAGTTAATGTAATGACCCGTGTTTGATGATACTTGTCTTTATTTACTGTGATTTATGGAGTCATTTGGATTTCTTAAGCTGATCATTTAAAAGGATTTATGTTAAAATAACACAGAGCAATAACATTTTTTTACATCTACGCAAATGCAATATTTGTAACTTAAGTAATAATAAAATAAAGAGACGGTTATTTAACAATATGTTAAGGAGTAGTAACATTTGTACAGTCTTAAGGCCCGTTCTCACAGCAAGCACGATAACTATAAAGATAACGATAAAGATATAGTTCTAAAAATCGTTTAGCCGGCGTTAGCTAAATTCACTGTTTGCACGTAGCTTGCTGAGGACATCTACCGGTTAAAGTCGTGTTACGGTAAATGCAACAAGAACTGCAAAAACATATTCAATGACAATTTTGTACACAGCAATTACACGCTTTATAAATGTATTATAGTTATAGTTAGTTTGTATGTGTTTATTTTTGGGTGGGGGAGAGTACCACCACTTCTTGTTTTCTAGTACAAGCATTGATTGTGTATCATATGCACGCCAAAGTTAATTTCTGCATATACATCGCATGCCAAATAGAAACAGAAAATCGTGCTATACGCACGTTCATGAAACCGGACTAATTTGTTTATTTATATGCCATATCTGTCACACCTTCTTAGCAGCTCACAATTATCTGCTGTGCCATAAATGTAACAAAAAGGTTTTTAACAAAGTTAATGTAATGACCCGTGTTTGATGATACTTGTCTTTATTTACTGTGATTTATGGAGTCATTTGGATTTCTTAAGCTGATCATTTAAAAGGATTTATGTTAAAATAACACAGAGCAATAACATATTTTTTTACATCTACGCAAATGCAATATTTGTAACTTAAGTAATAATAAAATAAAGAGACGGTTATTTAACAATATGTTAAGGAGTAGTAACATTTGTACAGTCTTAAGGCCCGTTCTCACAGCAAGCACGATAACTATAAAGATAACGATAAAGATATAGTTCTAAAAATCGTTTAGCCGGCGTTAGCTAAATTCACTGTTTGCATGCGCTGCAAACGTAGCTTGCTGAGGACATCTACCGGTTAAAGTCGTGTTACGGTAAATGCAACAAGAACTGCAAAAACATATTCAATGACAATTTTGTACACAGCAATTACACGCTTTATAAATGTATTATAGTTATAGTTAGTCAATATTACTAAAGCTGTGTTCTGTATAATATGTAGGCCTACATTTCCCTTTTTTTCCCCTTGCATTTTGTGTACTAAAGTTTAAACTTAGGTCAAGTTAATTTGTGATTCAAAGATGATATATTTATTTATTTATAGGGGATAGTGCATGGGGGTAGAATTGTTGCTTTATTCCAAATAAATAGATTATGATCCACAAATAAACGTAAAGAGATTAACAAAAATTAAACATATCGAAGAATAAATAGAATGAGATCCACAAATAAATCTTAGCGTTTCACAAACATGAAATAAACTCACAAATAAATAAAATGCAATTTGCGAATAAAAAACATATTCACAAATATCTTTTTAAGGTCACAAACACAACTTTGCCTGGCATTAATTTGTGGATCGCATCCCGTGCATTTGTAGATCGCTGCACCCGTTTGTGAATCACTCGCTGTGCATTTGTGGATTTTGAAACATTTCTAGCATCAAGACACACACCAATCCACAAATGCGTGGACTCCACCCACCGTCTGCTCAAGCCAATCAGATAACAGCCTCACTTCGCTGACCAATCGTAGCACGATCTCGCTATAGCCAATCACGATTTGCTTTACAATCAGGGCGGGACAGATTCATTTTGCACCCCTGTAAGGAACTGCATTCCATGGACACTTCGTTCAAATTGAGCTTAAGTGCTGTTTGTAATGGTTAAAATGGTTGTGGTTAAAAAAAAACCCGTTTCCGAAAGATTGCTGGAGTGTAAGCTTCTTTTCCTTCAGGATCAGCGCATGAGGATAAACTCAGGATTATACACAACTTAATCATTCACAGATCCCGAGCATGATCGCAATGCAAATATATGGCATATAAATGGCATAATAAAACGTATAATATCAAACAGCCTCAGCATCATTGCAGTGTGTACTGGGGATTTGTGAGTGGACCATGTAAATACAAACTGTGCATTTACTTTGGATGCTGTTAAGTAACTTTTACAATTAAAACTAGTAAGTCTGGTTTATATGAAATATTGTTTGCGTGATCAAGTGTTTTAACCAATATCTCGTCTTACATGTATATGCATTTATATTCAACACACCTGCACCACATTTAAAAAAGAACCCACATATATTTTTTCCTGCCCAAACAATGGCAACTTTGTAATACTTTTAATTCATGTTTGAAAATATTATTTATAATGCTTCATACATTGTTAGATCCACATTGCTGTTCATACATCATTTAAACGGCTTGACTGAAAAACTGGGAAACCCTGCTGGCTGTTGTGTGACGGCAATTTAACCTCTTACACAAACTCATATGTTTATCATGAGGTTGAATCCAGCTATTTAATAGTCAGTTACTTATTGATGCCTTTCTTTCCATCTTGAATAACATGACGCTTCCATAACGTGTTTGCATCCAGCATTGTTCCCATAGCCGTGATTTAAAGCGCTGTTTCTCTGGCATTTTCAAAGGCACGTTAATTATAATCCTGTGGCTTGGATTGATACGCAGTCTAATGGTCTAACAAAATCCAGTTTTAAACATCTTTTACTATACCAATTTTTATGGCCCTTATATTTCTTATTTGAGCCAAAGGAGATGAATGAAGTTCTTTCAGGACGAGACCGCCCTGATTGTAAAGCAAATTGTGATTGGCTATAGCGAGATCGTGCTACGATTGATCAGCGAAGTGAGGCTGTTATCTGATTGGCTTGAG
>NW_015506264.1:257435-268899 GCF_001515645.1 Sinocyclocheilus grahami | reverse complement strand
CGGGACGCGATCCACAAATGGGTGCAGCGATCTACAAATGCACGGTATGCGATCCACAAATGGGTGCAGCGATCTACAAATGCACGGGATGCGATTCACAAATGAATGACAGGCAAAGTTGTGTTCGTGACTTAAAAAGATATTTGTGAATATGTTTTTTATTTGCAAATCTCATTTTATTTATATGTGGATCTAATTCTATTTATTCGTCAATATGTTTAATTTTTGTTAATCTCTTTACATGTATTTGTGGATCATAATCTATTTATTTAGAATAAAGCAACAATTCTACCCCCAAGGAAGAAGTGGACCTAAACAGAAAAAAAGCAGCCACTAAAAGTGGAGACCCAGCTAAGTTTCTGAAGCCATATAAATATGCAGGGATCTTGGAATTTATGATCCCACACCTTCAGTACAGGGAGTACAATCTTTTTTAATTTAGATTATTATCTAAGTCTATTGTTCATTTGTAGTCTGTTTTAAAACCTCATATAAATTGTAGTGCAGACTACATCTAAATTGTTTTCATAGAACATCCAGTAACCTACCAGATGATTCAGAGGAGGCAAAGGATGCAGATGAGAGACGGCTAGAACCAAAAGGGCAGAACCAGGTGCTGCTAGCGCTCCTTCTGCAGTTGATGCTGCGTCAGTCGCACTGGTGCTCCTAAAATAAATTTCATAGTCGCACGCAGTAGTTTTCAGTCGCAAATGCGACTGAAATGGTCGCACTGTCGAGCCCTGTAATGGGGTATTTGAGTTGCGGGAAACACCATCAAGAGGATGAGCTTGATGCATTTTTTAAGTCAATGGCTTCCTCCATGCGAAAGATGCCAGAGCACACAAAAGCAAGCTAAAATGTAAGATTCATGAGCTAGTCCATAGAGCAGAAATGGAGACAATGCATGAAGCCAGTGGATCTTCTTTGGCCAGTGAATTTGAGTACACATTTTTATAGGCTTCCACTTACTCTTACTTAACAAAATGTGCAGAGAAATGTATGTAAATGTGATTGTTAAAGGAATAAATAAATGAAGAGTCATGATAAACATTTTAATTAACCTTTTTTAAATTTGTCTTCAAAAGACGATAACTCTCTAATCAGAGTGAGAGATTCTCCCAACTCCTCTCATCTTTGAAGGATCTCATGTAACCAACAGCGTCTGTTTTTCTTTTGCTTTTGATATTTTTGTGAAACATATAGCAGCAGCAGGTCATCTACATCCATTTTCCTAACTTTGAAACCGCAGCGCGTGAGCTTAGACTAAACAGACCGTTATCGTTCGTTGGTGTGGACGCAAACATAGTTATAGTTAAAGTTATCGTTATTGTTCTTGGTGTGAACGGGGCTTTACAGTTACAACTGGCCCTTTGATGGCAGCCATAATAATGAAGTGGCCCTCAGTGAAAATGAGTTTGACAGCCCTGCTGTAGGGCAATAGCACATACAGTTTATATAGAATAAAAACCATTTGGAATGTCCCCACAATTCACAAAAACATACATGTGTGAGTGTGTGTGTGTCTGTGTGTGTATGTGTGGTGTCTGTGTGAGAGCGTGTGTGTGTGTGTGTGGTGTCTGTGTGTGAGAGTGTGTGTGTGTATGTGTGGTGTCTGTGTGAGAACGTGTGTGTGTGTGTGTGGTGTCTGTGTGTGAGAGCGTGTGTGTGTGGTGTCTGTGTGTGTGAGCGTGTGTGTGTGGTGTCTGTGTGTGTGAGCGTGTGTGTGTGGTGTCTGTGTGTGTGAGCGTGTGTGTGTGGTGTCTGTGTGTGTGAGCGTGTGTGTGTGGTGTCTGTGTGTGTGAGCGTGTGTGTGTGGTTGGTGTGTGTGTGTGTGTGTGTGTGTGGTGTCTGTGTCTGTGTGTGTGTGTCTATGTGTGTATGTATGTGTGTGTGTGTGTGTGTGTCTGAGTGTCTCTGTGTGTGTGTGTGTTGTCTGTGTGTGACAGCGTGTGTGTCTGTGTGTGAGCGTGTGTGTGTGAGCGTGTGTCTGTGTGAGCGTGTGTGTCTGTGTCTGTCTGTGTGAGCGTGTATGTGTGTATCTGAGTCTCTGTGTGTGTGTGTTGTCTGTGTGTGTGTGTTGTCTGTGTGTGACAGCATGTGTGTCTGTGTGTGTGTGAGCGTGTGTGTGTTGTCTGTGTGAGCGTGTGTGTGCGTGTGCGTGTGTCTGTGCGTGTGTGTCTGTGCGTGTGTGTGTGAGCGTGTAAAAAAAAAAATACAATAAAAACCCTTGCTATGTGTGCTGCGTTAAGCTAACCGAGACTAGTCACAGCACTAGCGTATCATTGCTCTTTTGCTGGTTTGGATTGCTTCTGTTGTCCTCGTTTGTAAGTCGCTTTGGATAAAAGCATCTGCTAAATGACTAAATGTAAGGGTGTCGTCACACGTTCATTAACCGGTGGGAAAACTTCCTCCTCGTCACAACCCTACCTTCACGGAGAACCACTTGCACGGCAGCCCCTCCAGATGAATGGTGTCGGGCCGCTCTCCGGGAACCGTCTCGTTCATGTCCCTGGCGTCTCTGAAGAAGGAGTCCCAGTCGTGGCGTGTGGGGAAGTCTGCTTTGTGCGCGACGGCGCGGATCTTCAGGACGTCAGTGAAGCCGCTGAGCTTGATGCTCTTGCCCTCCAGCTTGGCCAGCGAGCGCTTGACGGCGCTCCGGTTCTCCACCTCGCCCTCGAAGCGGAGGAAGTCCATGCTGCTCTTGGAGATGCGCAGCGAGGAGAACTGCTCCGGATGCACCATGGCCTTCAGCCGCTCCATCACCTCCCAGTTAGAGATGGACTTGCCGGGCGTCTTGAGGTGCGGCAGAGCCACGCTGACCGTGACTCTGGAGATGTGTTTGAGGTAGAGGCTGAACTCGGGACACAGATCCACCGCCTCGGCCGTGTCGCTCACCACAGACGTCATTCTGGAGGCGCTTCTGCTGAACGCTGCACACAAACACACACACACGTTTGTGTGAAGAGTTCATGTGCAAAAATCATGTTTTTCATTGTGCATTAATCTCAATCAAACTGCAGTCGGGTTATTTTAAAAAACAACTAAAAAAAATTTCTACTATCACTGATGTGTGTCCCTGCAGCACAAAAGCAGTGTTGAGTCGCTGGGGGATATTTGTAGCAATAGCCAACAATACATTGTATGGGTCACAATTATACATTTCTCTTTTATGCCAAAAATCATTAGGATATTAAGTAAAGATCATGTTCCATGAAGATATTTAGTACATCTCCTACCGTAAATATATCAAAACTTAATGTTTGATTAGTAATATGCATTGCTAAGAACTTCATTTGAACAACTTTAAAGATGATTTTCTCAATATTTAGATTTTTTTACACCCTCAGATTCCAGATTTTCTAATATTGTCCTCTCCTAACAAACCATACATCAATGGAAAGCGCATTTATTCAGCTTTCAGATGATGCATACACCTCAATTTACAAAAAATTGACTCTTATGACTGCTAAATATATCAAAACTTAATGTTTGATTAGTAATATGCATTGCTAAGAGCTTCATTTGGACAACTTTAAAGATGATTTTCTCAATGTTTAGATTTTTTTGCACCCTCAGATTCCAGATTTTCAAATATTGTCCGATCCTAACAAACCATACATCAATGGAAATATTATTTATTCAGCTTTCAGATGATGCACACACCTCAATTTACAAAAAATTGACTCTTATGACTGGTTTAGTGCTCCAGGGTCACATTTGGCTAATTTGGTAACTAACAATAAAAGGCAATAAAAGCAAGATAACACGCTTAAAATACATGATTTTTTGAAAATTGTTAAAAACGGAGTTATCTGCTTCTGCAAATAAACTCTTCAATTGTAAAGCTATCTGAAGAACTATCGGGTTCATTGTTTATTGTTATTAAAGAATAAACATCTCCACATTAATCTGAATCAGTCGTCTTATCGTTAACTAAAAAGATTAAAAAGCATTGACAGCAGATGAAATAAATGGTTAAAATACATTTACATGAATTAAAATAAAACAAATTGTTTACTAAAAAATAAAAATGTACGTTATGGTTTCAGTAAATATCGGCAACACATTTCTTATTTTCTGTTTAAAGAAATAAAATGTCAAAACATAACTAAACAAATAAAGAGACATTGTAAACAAATAACAAAATAAATACAAAAACTAAAAATGATGGAAATTCGGCTTTCAATTCGCTGACATTACATCTAAATAAATTAAACCGAAATAAACTCAAACTGAAAGAGATAAACATGTCACCGATTTCCATTTAGTTCGTTAAAGTTCTAAGACACTGGAAACACCGAACTCAAACCATAAAATATATAAAAACTGAACAAACACATGATTATAATACATGTGTGTCCGCGCGGCGCTCTGAGGTAAATCCGCGGATAGACTGACGATAACTAACAGCTCCTCAGCGGCTCTGGTCCAGAAAGAACACCGATACTACACTGAGGTGATGCGCAGATGATCACAGACGATCTGTGAAGCTAAACTAGTGCTAATCTAGTGTTACTAGCACAAGAAAGCGCTTACTAACCTCTCTGAAGAGTTTGCTCTGAAGCATCAATAACAGCAGACCCGCTTCCGCATCCGTCACTCAGCAACCGGAAGTCACCGAGGAGCTCTGCTGCCCCCCAGAGGCCACTGTTGGACCTGCAGCTCGGCCGCAATATCACTGCGTGTTTAAAAACAATGGGTTTAGTCTGATTTAACATTTTCTTATGATTCTTAATGTCGTATGATAAAGCTTCTCTCAGATCAGGATGCAATAATAAAATAAATAAAAATTTAATTATGTAAAATATCTGGGTGGTAAAACATAAAATTAATCAAATTATTAAAGACACAAATCAACCGTTAAACAATCCTTAATTATTTCTTTAAATAATTCTACTTAATCTTATATACGAGTAATTCTGATCTATCATATACTGGATGTTTTACTTGCAATATAATACATATATTATTTATTTATTTTAATCAAATAAAATATTTGGGTGGGAAAAAAATTGAGAACCTCTTAACGTACAATATTAAAGAGACCCAAATAATCTCTTCTTTAAAACTAGAAACACATCTGCATTATCTTACGGGCCAGAAAATTGCTCTTATTGATAAATTATTATAATATTTCCTCTTATTTATGACAGTGAAGCGGCTCCTCTGCAGTCTGATGCGGCCGATGGAGGATTTCCGATACAGAGACCTGGGCCTGGGCTGAGCATCGGCCGTCATCTCTTCAGGGTGGTTCAGTAACCGTAGAGCGTTGAGGTTGGACTGCAGGACTTTAGGAAGCTTCCATCGCCCGGCTCCAGATGCGTTCTCTGTGTCAGAGTTCGCACAAGCTCCTATGATGTCCTTGATGTCGCATGTGACGCTGGATCGGAGATACTGAGCCGCTTTCTTCCCGCTGTAATCCCGCACATCCACATCTACCATTATTTAAAGTTAACTAACATGAACTAACAATGAGCAATATATATATATACAGGTATGCTGTAGAAGTATTGTTCATTGTTAGTTCATGTTCACAAACGAAACCTTATTGTAAAATGTACCTTTATTTCTACTCACTATAGTACTGTTAGATGCATTATTTATTTTAACCTATTTTTTATATATTTTTCCTAATTTCTTTATTTGAATATTTTGATCAAACATCATTTGGATTTATTTAGATAATTCATTTTTTATTTTATTTTAAATTAAATTTGTATTTATATGCATTATGTGCATTAATACATGCATTATGTGTATATGCATTTGGAATATATTACATACACTATGTACGTGGATTACATATTATATGTATTATGTGCATATGCATAATATATTATATGCATTACGTGACTTTGCATTATATGTTATATGCATTATAAGCATAATCCTTATTACTTGCATTCTATTATTTAGTATTATTTATTACATGCATTATGTGCATAATCATTATTATTTCATGCATTATGTGCATATGCATTATAAATCATATGTATTATGTCCAGTTGGATTATATGCATTATAAGCATAATCATTGTTAGATGCATTATATGATTTTGCATTATGTATTATATGCATTATGTGCACATGCATTATATATTATAAGCATTACATGATTTTGCACTATATATATTATATGCATAATGTGGACCTCGATTATATATTAAATGCATTATGAGCATAATGTGCATTTGCACTATGTGCATTATGTGTTTTTCCATTATATATTATATGCAATATGTGCATTTCCATTATTATTATTACATGCATTGCATTCCTGTATGTGCATTTGCAGCTGTCCCACCTGTGGAGAACTGCTCATCATGAGCTCTATGAAGTTCTTGCGGCTGCATTTCGGGGTGCTGCCATCCTCAGGCAGTGGCTCATGTGCTGCATCCTCAGAAGAGCCCTGCAGCAGACTCCGCTGAGATCCCCTGGATGTTCTCCGTCTGCTGATGATGACCTGAGGCGTGACAGAAGCCCTGCCAGCTCCAGCCTCCAGCTCCGCTTCTCCTGTTGGCTGAGCATTAGAGAGCGCAGGAGCACTTGGTTGCATTGCATCATGTCCATGCACAGTGTCTTTATCCTTTGCATCCGAGCGCTCACAGTGTTTCTCAGTCAGTGCGATGTCAGACACACTCAGCTCCGCCTCAGCATCCCTCACAGCCTCCCCCTCCTCTAATTTAGGATTCAGATCACTGCTTTCTTCATGCATGTTGACGTTCTTTTCAAAGTGCAATGCATTGATTCCTCTGTTGATGTCTTCATCCTCATCCTCGGGCTTCTCATCCTGCGCGCGCATCTCCGGGTATCTGTACTTCTTCTTCAAGCACACCACTTTCTCCCCGTGCTCTTGCTTCACGGAGGCGATATTGTCCACATAGCGCTTAAAGCTCTCCTTCAGCACGGCTCGCTTCGCATTTTCGCTGCTCAGAAAGACTTTAAAATGCGCGACCAAGTCCTTGTTTTTCACTCGCCCCCCGTTTTCCAGAAGAAAGTCCAGCACGGATTCCTGCGTGCACTCCGTCGCCATTATATCACGCTTTATGATAATATCAAAAATAGTGATAAATAAGCGAATGCACAAATCAATGCGTCGTTTTAACAGGTCTATTTATCGTTAGTCTGTGCGCTGAAGAACACATCGCGTCTCGTCTTATTAAACCTAGGCTGTGGGTGAGATTGAGTACTGAGTGTGTCACATAGGGGTCGGTAGAGCTTATAAAGATGATGTTTGCGTCCTAGCAACTCTAGTTGCAGGACAGAATCACGAGTGAGAAACTGGAGTACAGCGGCGTTCATTTGGGCTCAAACGCGCCCGGCGTTAACGCGCGAAGGCTCCATCTTGAGCCAAAATGGATTCCAGTTACACTTGGTCGGAAGGTTCCACTTTGCCGGGACAAGGGGGGTTGGAACTCAATTGAGCGTTAGAGGTTTTAATGAATGAAACCTAGCATGAGTTATAGCGTTCACTCGGGTTAAACAGACGTGTAGTGACACGAAAGTGCTCGCTGATGTATTTGACATTTGAAGTCGTTATGCTTTGTCGACTTAAGCTTCACAGAAACCCCTCTCGGAGACGCTGGAATGGTCGAGCTGTTCCCAGTGGCGTGTCAGCTGGAAACTATTGGACAACTTTTGACTTTCATCCGAAAGCGATCCAATTATTTTTCCTCCAATATTCGCTGTTTTCTGCGCGCAAATGGCTTCTTCTGATGTGGTTCGACAGATGGTAGGTGTGCGGTCGATATAGACCGTGTTCCGAGGCTTCTCCTGTTGTTTCTGCGGCTGGGGGAAGTTTGGGAGTGTCCCGTCCTGACACGCTCGCGCCGCATTTATTAATCTCCAAACACACATCTGACTAATTAGTTTGATGGAGTATATCTAATGTATCAATCTGAAGCACTCTAAATGATTTATGATGCATTTTCCCGAATGCATGTATCTGAATGCATTTCTCAATCTGAATTATTAATCTAAATACAAACATGTGATTTATTAATTTGAATAAATGTATCTAGTTTTAATTCATTTATCTGAGTTGTGAATCTGAATATTGCATTTGAGCATACATTTCTCGATATGCATTATCAATGTGAACACATGCATCCGATTTATAGATTTGAAAATATTACATGTATCAAGTTATTTGTATCATCTCAACTATATTATTATTATTATTTATGAATTGTGATTCATTCATCTGATTTATGGATCTGAATGAGCAATCGGAATACATTCACAATCATCCGCATTATCAATTTTAATACATTTATGCTATTAAAAAATATTTTAAATATTGTTTACAGCGGCATGCGGAATCTGTGAAAGTGTTAATAATTTTAACTAAATACGAGAGGTCATACAAAATGCATGTTATTTTTGCATTCATGTTATGCACGTCCTGAGTAAGATATTTTACATAAAAGATGTTTACATTAAAAAAAAAATAATACAAAAAAGCTGAAATTATTTAAATAACCCCATTCAAAAGTTTGGGAACCCTTGGTTCTTAATACTGTGTGTCTGATCCACGAGTGTTTTTTGTGTTTAGTGATAGTTGTTCATGAGTCCCTTGTTTGTTCTGAACAGTTAAACTTCCTGCTGTTCTTCAGAAAAATCCTCCAGCTCCTGCAGATTCTTCAGTTTTCCAGCATCTTTTGCATATTTGAACCCTTTCCAGCAGTGACTGTATGATTTAGAGATGCATCTTTTCACACTGAGGAACTCAAACACAACTATTAATAAAAGGTTCAGACATTCGCTGATGCTCCTGAAGGAAACGCGACGCATTAAAACTTTTGAACAGAATGGAGACGTCCAAATTTTTCTTATTTTGTTGAAATATAATTTTTTTTCCCCACTTAGTACTGCCCTTCGGAAGCAACAGAAGATACTTGCATGTTTCCCGGAAGACAAATTAAGTACAATTTACCCTGATCTTCAAATTTCAAAATGTTTTCACGCCCCGGCTCTTAATGCATCGTGTTTCCTTCTGATATCAGTGAGATAACAGTGCAGCAGATGCTGACATAAACTGATCTAAATATCAGCCGTCGCTCTATATCTCCAGTAACATGTCTCAGTGAGATGAGATTGAAATGCTCCAAACATATAATGCAGTGATTGAGAGATGAAGAAATAAATATTCTGGAAAAGGGGGCGGGGCGCAGCAGCTCATTTGCATTTAAAGAGACATGCCTGAAAAACAGCGTGTTTCTGCTTCCACTCAAAATAGGCATTTTCAAAATGATATAATAAGTGATCTGTGGGGTATTTTGAGCTGAAACTTCACAGACACGTTCACCAGAGACACGAAAAGGGGCATAATATGTCTCCTTTAAATTCGACAGACATTCGATTATTTTTTGACAGCCCTATTAGACACATGTTTGAGAGGAAGATTTGAAAAGCAGCGGTCGGCGTCATGTTTTCTCGCTCACTGGTTTCTTCCAGGACAAGAACGCCCGTCCGCTGGCTCTATCGGGACATGTTGGGTTCGACAGTCTGCCGGATCAACTCGTCAACAAGTCCACTAGTCAAGGATTCTGCTTCAACATCTTGTGCATCGGTAAGTTAAGAGACTCAAACGCAGCAATGCTGCAGATGCTGATGTTTACAGCGGCATGCGGAATCTGTGAAAGTGTTAATAATTTTAACTAAATACGAGAGGTCATACAAAATGCATGTTATTTTTGCATTCATGTTATGCACATCCTGAGTAAGATATTTTACATAAAAGATGTTTACATTAAAAAAAAAAAAATACAAAAAAGCTGAAATTATTTAAATAACCCCATTCAAAAGTTTGGGAACCCTTGGTTCTTAATACTGTGTGTCTGATCCACGAGTGTTTTTTGTGTTTAGTGATAGTTGTTCACGAGTCCCTTGTTTGTTCTGAACAGTTAAACTTCCTGCTGTTCTTCAGAAAAATCCTCCAGCTCCTGCAGATTCTTCAGTTTTCCAGCATCTTTTGCATATTTGAACCCTTTCCAGCAGTGACTGTATGATTTAGAGATGCATCTTTTCACACTGAGGAACTCAAACACAACTATTAATAAAAGGTTCAGTGATGCTCCGATGCTCCTGAAGGAAACGCGACGCATTAAAACTTTTGAACAGAATGGAGACGTCCAAATTTTTCTTATTATATAATTTTATAATTTTTTTTCCCCACTTAGTACTGCCCTTCGGAAGCAACAGAAGATACTTGCATGTTTCCCGGAAGACAAATTAAGTACAATTTACCCTGATCTTCAAATTTCAAAATGTTTTCACGCCCCGGCTCTTAATGCATCGTGTTTCCTTCTGATATCAGTGAGATAACAGTGCAGCAGATGCTGACATAAACTGATCTAAATATCAGCCGTCGCTCTATATCTCCAGTAACATGTCTCAGTGAGATGAGATTGAAATGCTCCAAACATATAATGCAGTGATTGAGAGATGAAGAAATAAAGGCTCCTCAGAAGATGTGAGATGTTCTGGAGGCTTGTGAAGATCACTCCTCCGCTGAGGAACAGTGAAAGTAAAGCTTCTGGAAACAAACGCTCCTCAAAAGATCCTGAGGATCAGATTTGAGACTCTAAAACATGATTGATGGAGAATCAAGTAAAGCTGAGCTGCTTCAGTGCAGTAAGTGTTCATCTGGAGATATTATTCTGACGCTTACTTGATCAAAACCAATCCAGATTTGACACGAGAAGAGTTTCTACAAGAGCTTTTACTGGATTAAACACTCTAAACTCTCAATCAGAGACAGAAGACGTGAAGAGATTGAGTGAAACAGCAAAGTTTGATCATTTAGAGCTTTAGAAATGATGGTTTATTATAGGGTTAATAAGTACAGGGTCTTGCGTATGTGTACATAGAGTAAGTATATTGCACTTATTCCTCCAGGAGAAACTGGGATCGGTAAATCCACGCTGATGGACACTCTTTTCAACACCAATTTTGAGAATTTCGAGTCGTCCCATTTTGAGCCGAAGGTGAGGTTGCGAGCGCAGACGTACGATCTTCAGGAGAGCAACGTTCGTCTGAAGCTCACCGTGCTTAATACTGTCGGCTTCGGCGATCAGATGAACAAACAACAGAGGTCAGGCGTCTTCACTTAGTGATTATTTATCACTGTTACCGGTTTGGAGAAATGTAGCATTATAAAGCGGAGAGTTCCGGTGCTTGATTCTGATTGGCTGAGCTGAAGCTGTTGTGAATGACGCTACAAAGTAACACACACCTTTGTTTACGTTTGTGTGTTGCTCGGCAACCACTTTGTAGCAACCACAACTGTTTCTGAGGAGCTACATTGTTTGGTGGAAGAATACTGTGTTTATTAATATCATTACACTTTATTTGCTCTGTTTTATTTTGTGAAACCTTACTACGTATATGGAATAACCGTGTTTTATAAAAGCAGTAACCCCCGTGAAGCTGTGGTTTACAGTGAATTTATAACAGCTAAGGG
>NW_015506264.1:242060-257358 GCF_001515645.1 Sinocyclocheilus grahami | reverse complement strand
TGATTGAGAGCTGAAGAAATAAAGGCTCCTCAGAAGATGTGAGATGTTCTGGAGGCTTGTGAAGATCATTCCTCCGCTGAGGAACAGTGAAAGTAAAGCTTCTGGAAACAAACGCTCCTCAAAAGATCCTGAGGATCAGATTTGAGACTCTAAAACATGATTGATGGAGAATCAAGTAAAGCTGAGCTGCTTCAGTGCAGTAAGTGTTCATCTGGAGATATTATTCTGACGCTTACTTGATCAAAACCAATCCAGATTTGACACGAGAAGAGTTTCTACAAGAGCTTTTACTGGATTAAACACTCTAAACTCTCAATCAGAGACAGAAGACGTGAGGAGATTGAGTGAAACGACTTAATGTTTGATTAGTAATATGCATTGCTAAGAACTTCATTTGAACAACTTTAAAGATGATTTTCTCAATATTTAGATTTTTTTGCACCCTCAGATTCCAGATTTTCAAATATTGTCTGATTCTAACAAACCATACATCAATGGAGAGATGATTTATTTCACAAAATTGACCCTCATGACCACCAGGGTCACATTTAGTCATTAAGCAGATGTTTTTATCCGAAGCGACTTACAAACGAGGACAACGGAAGCAATCCAAATCAACAAAAGAGCAATGATACGCAAGTGCTGTGACAATTATATAATAAATAAAAAGGAAACATGGATAGAATAGAAAAAGCTAGTGTTAGAGGCCTTTTTTAAAGAAGAAAACAAATACAGTGCATGCCTTGAAGAGTGAAGTGTTTGTTTTTAATAAAAAAAGAAAACGAATAGATAAAATAGAATTAGAATAGAGAGTGCTAGAGTTAGAGGGTCAACTAAAGATGAAGGAGATGTGTTTTTTTTAAGCGGGTTATTCAATATAATATTAATATTGCAAAGGTCCTAAAAAGTCTAAATTATAGAAAACTAAGGTCTTAAATCAGGTCAACATTTTTTTAATTCATAAAGTCATGACATTACAGTTAAAAAAATGAATATATTCCTCAGTATTGTTTTGTTTTCTACTATAAATATCTAAACATGCTTACTGGAGAAGCAAATATGCTCATTAAATCATATGGAGAAGCAAATTAAATCTCGTTTCGTGGGAAATCGAACACAAATAAGTGAGTTTATGATCAAAACGAGAACAAATATCTGTTTCTCTTTGAATTAAGTAGATTTTTCGGAACCTATTTGCAGATATGTGTTCTTGTTTTAATCATAAACTCACTTCATTTTGATCGATTTCTTCATGCGTTCGTTTTGCATCTCAAGTATCTCGGTTTAATAAGCGTTAGACGTCTGCACTGGAAGACAAGACAAATACTGAGGAAGAACTGTTGGCATGCAGCGTGATCAGAAGATGCAATAAAAGTTATTTCTATATTCTAGTGTTCGGGAGCAGAGACGTTCAAACCTCAAGCTATTGTTTTGGGAAAATTGATTTAAAAGCAATAGAAATCCGTTGGAAGTTGCGTTTTTAGTCTAAAAAGTTGATTATACACTAGCAGTCAAACGTTTTTGAACGGTAAGATTTTTAATGTTTTCTTTAAAGAAGTCTCTTCTAAGCCTGCATTTATTTGATCCGAAATACAGTAAAATTGTGAAATATTTTTACTATTTAAACCAGCTGTTTTCTCTGTGAATCTCTGTTAAACTGTAATGTATTTCTGTGATGTGCAGCTGTATTTTCAGCATCATTCCTCCAGTCTTCAGTGTCACATGATCTTCAGAAATCAGTATAATATGCTGCTCGAGAAACATTTCTGATTATTATTATTATCGTCAATGCTTAAAACAGTTGAGTACATTTTTTCAGGATTCTTTGATGAATAGAAAGATCCAAAGATTGATCTGAAATAAAACATTATACACTGACTATACCATTCAAACGCTTGGTGTCCGTATAATTAATAATTCATATTTTTTGGGAAAGAAATTATAAAAATGAATACTTCTATTTAGCAAGTATGCTTTAAGTTGATCAAAAGCGACGAGAGAGAGATTTATAATGTTACAAAAGATTTCATATAAATGCTGTTCTTCTGAACGTTCTATTCATCAAAAGAAACCTGAACTAATTCTACTCGGCTGTTTTCAACAATAACAATAATAATAATAATAATGTGTTTTGAGCAGCAAATCCGAGTATTAGAATGATTTCTGAAGGATCAACGCGACTGGAGGACTGATGCTTTGAAATCGCAGGAATAAATCGCATTTTAAAAACAGCTTTTACTGTTTTTGCTGTACTTTGCATCAAATAAATGCAAGAGACTTCTTTAAAAACATTACAAATCTTACCGTTCAAAACCTTTTGAGTGCTAGTCAGGGCTCTACGCTCATTTTTCTGAAAAAAAAACAATTCTATTTAAGTTAACATTTATCTTATTTCGGGTATCAAAATAAAATTTTAGTTTCAGATTTACATTATTTTAGCGCATGAATGAAAATGAGAAGTGTTGGCGTGGCAACTAGTTGAAATGTGTTTATTAGCGTAATGTTAATTTTATTTCAGGTGTCAAATGTGTTTTGATTTTCGGTTTTGTACAACTCTAATAACCCTGATTATGGCATTTAACTTATCACAGAATATGGGTTTTATTTTGCTACGCAAAGCTCAGGAAATAAAGCATGCGCCGACTACAATATATAATCGGTTATTAATATTCAACTGATTCTCTTGTGTTTGATTACAGCAGCCATTCTCTGGGCTTTACGTGCGTGTCTACCTAATTTATTCCCAACCTGAGAGTCTTTCATCAGCTTGGATTCAGGAATGATAGGCTGGGAATAACGAGTGCAGGCTTTGCATGAAATTGTGCCGCACAATCGGCAGGATTTGTTGCGTCATCACAAATAAAACCATTAGCTTTACACTCCACAACTAGTTCATATCGCGATTCGAATTAAGTGGCAGACCTACTTTTGATTTATTCGTCCAAAATTGACGAATTCCGTGGCATTTCCGCGCTATAGAGTAAATTACGTTTTTATGAATGGACTTCAGTTTTCGCAAAAACAATACGGCCCTAGAAGTGTAACCACACTTCAGAACATTTCGGCTCGCCCTGTGTGTTGTCTGAACGAGTCTCTCTGTAGCGTATGCGCCCAGATGCGTTCTCAGCTACCGAAATATGGCACCGATTGATTTAACGTGAATCGGTACTCGGTAGTACCGACGCAATTCAGTCGGTACCCTTAAAAGTACCGAGTTCGGTACCCAACTCTAATCACGATTGTATCAAATTTATTTTGCGTATTTTTATTAAATTATATAAGCAGGCTACGTTTAACTCTTTCCCTGCCAAACACAGAACTTTCCGTGTTCTCGCTGTTGTACGCTAGGGGGCGCTATTACACATCTGAATGAGTCTAGAATCCCTCGATCAAAAACACAGGCGAGGAAGACGCAGAAACCAGCGATCTCGTGAAAAATAATGCGATCGTCAACACTAACCGCGCATAAATGAAAACCGCCTGATGTTAGCGAGTGACGTGTGGATGCAGAAAGTGTGCAAGCTTTGGGAGTACGCCATCTACTGCAGCGCTGCTTTGGTAATATTACTGAATATGATCCAGATTTATTAGGATTTGATAAAAATGCGATTTTCTCAAAATGTTGCTTTATTTGTTTCTTATTCTAAAAAAAAGAGCATTTATTTAAAACAGAAATCTTGTCTAACAATATACGCTACCGTTCAGAAGTTTTACATTTTTATTCTTCATTTGTGATCAAATAAATGCAGCCGTGATGAGCAGAACTTCTTTTAATAAAAACATTACAAGTCTTACTGATCCCAAACCTTTGAGCGGTAGTGAGTGCACATATATATATATATATATTAGTGTTTGTGAGCAAAGATATTCAAGATTTTTTAAATGTATTTACTTTTTTTGTCAAATAAATTAAAAACAAATTGAGATCTGTTGAAACGTCCTACTTTTTACTTTTTAATTAATACATTTTTATTTTACAATTGTATGTAGTTTTAGTTTTTTATTGTTACTTTGAACTTATGTTATTCTTATGTTTATTTTTGTTACTTTTTATTGTTACTTTGAACTTATGTTATTCTTATGTTTATTTTTGTTACTTTGACTTTTTTCAGTTAACTTGTAGCAAATGAAGGAAATAATCGAATAGAGTATGGGGTTAGGTTTGCTAGACCTGGTCTCAAACAGGTCTCGGGTGTGTTTGTGTGTTTCAGTGGAGAACGAGAACCACTGCGACTTCGTGAAGCTGCGCGAGATGCTGATCTGCGTGAACATGGAGGATCTGCGCGAGCAGACGCACACGCGGCACTACGAGCTCTACAGACGCTGCAAGCTGGAGGAGATGGGCTTCAGAGACACCGACCCCGAGTGCAAGCCCGTCAGGTGAGAGCTCGTTAAGCACAGCTGCTCGTTAGCTGCTCTGGAGACGGGAGCATGGGAACTGTTTACTTAACCTCGCTCACACAGACATTCCTCAGATTTCTGCTCGGCTTCTCAAAACAGAGAAAGAATGGAATCTCGGCTAATAACGAGACCCTTCAGATCCTTCAGAAGGAGAGTCTGAAGCATGCAGTCTGACCGCATTTAAAGCCATGAAGTCTTAATGTGTGACCCTGGAGCACAAAACCAGTCACAAGGGGCAATTTTGTGAAATTGAGGTGTGTTATTGAATGTTTCTCTGATGCGGCGTCTCATGAAGCCTGACTGAAGACGAGGCTATTAGAGAACTGAACCCCCCTGAGGTTAATAAGCAGAAACTGATCTGCATCTGATGGTGCTGTTGAACAGTCTTCAGCAGACGTACGAGGAGAAGCGGCAGGAGTTTGTGGGCGAGCTGCAGAGACGAGAGGAGGAGATGCGACAGACGTTTGTGCAGAGAGTCAAAGAGAAAGAGGCCGAGCTGAAGGACGCAGAGCGAGAGGTAGGGTTTTTTTTCCACATTTAAATTTTTATGGATTCCATTTTTTGTTTTAATTTCTCTGGACTCCTTTTAAATGGTTAAAATAATCCAAAAGCATGCCTAATTAATTAAAATCGTGAACCCTATACAATTTAACAACTGTTTAATAAAGGTGTAACATAAAATACATTTTTAGGGCCCTATGAATTCAGTCTAGTTTTTTCCTCAAATCTCATTTTTTACCAAATTCTGTTTTTTCCGTTTTAATTTTTCTGGATTACATTTTAAATTAAATCTTAATAAAATTTTAATAATCAAAAAGCATGTCTAATCAATCAAATTCATATAAACTAATTCTTTTAATTAAATGAAAATTAAACAAACCCTTTTTGTGTGTGTGCTGCACAACAGAGGTTTACTGTTCAGATTAAAACACGTAAGAACGATGTGTGATTATTCTTTAGGAAATAAAGCTTTAAAGTTTTATTTAAAAGGTTAATTGTAAGATACAAATGTTGTAATCAATGTATTATTAATAATAATAGTAGGAGTAGTTACATTAAGACGTACATTTTAGGCCTGCTGTAAAATATTAATTTATTTCTGTCACAATTTGTTCAAGTTAAATCACGCTTTTATTTTGACGGGTTGCTGTGAGCAACGAGGGCAAACATTTAGCATTTTAATCAGTTAGTATTGTCTTTAATAGCATCATCTTTTATAACATGGGATTTCGACCAAATATATTCAATCTTGATTTTTGTAAAATGTTGCAACAAGATTTTTGGTGAAATATTAGTTTCTCAGACACATGGGTCAAAGACGTTAAGATGTCCGCATCAAAATAAATTTACAGAAGTGATTATATGTCCATAGAAAGCACATTAAGTAAAGTGTCTACTTTTAAGGTTTCAAATACGTTTTTGGAGAAAAGTTACAATTTGGTTGAAATAGTGTTACATTGTCATTCAGTGTAACACGTATAGTTATGTAAACATTCAAACATGCTTATTCTGACGTGTACATATTAAAATATATAAAAGAATAAGTGAGCATATTACATTTTATTGTGTTTTAAATGAGTAAAACATTCTTACTGACAAATGGGCGAAACCTAGGATAGTGGCACATTTCAAAAAATTAAAATTACAACTAATTAGTATCTGGGGTGAAAGTAATTAGTTGTTTAAGATGTCATAAATTGATTTTTGTTTGTTGTAAATATGCCTGACAAGAAGTGGCTCTCTTCTGTAAATCAGGGGAAAATGTATCATTTCTTTTTTGCTCCGAAAAACAAAATTGCATTTAATTTAAACTGAAAACTTTTTTAAAAATTGGGGGGGAAAGAACAACAATTTAAAGCAGTATTACACTTATTGTTTTTATGCTTAAACCCTTTTCGACTTTGACCCATATAAGGTAATAAGACTACAAGCGAGCATGTAAAGCAAATATCTTGCATGTATACCATGCCGTCTTCTCAGCTGTCTGCATGCATGTGTGCGTGTGTGTGTGTGTACAGTAAACTCTGTGTGTGTGTGTGTGTGTGTGTGCTCCAGCTGCAGGGCAAGTTCGAGCAGCTGAAGCGAATGCATGCGGAGGAGAAGAGCAAGCTGGAGGAGAAGCGCCGGAGTCTGGAGGAGGAGATGAGCATCTTCAGCAAGCGCAGAGCTGCCAGCGAGCTCCTGCAGGCGCAGGCCTTCAACACCAGCTCCAACAACAAGAAGGACAAAGACCGCAAGAAGTGAGTTCCTCCCAAACACTGCACACAGCAGCAGACAGGGCCGCTTACTGTCTATCACCAGTGTTAACAAAGTGAGAAAGCAGGGGTCGGAAGTTATAATGAATGCAAATTAAATATCACATATTTAGAGAGGATAATAAACTGGTGAGTACAATATAAACAATAGAATTATATATAATGATATATAAAAATATAGGCATGCAAATTTTACTAATACTAATATTTTAATGTCTTTTAACAGTTAACCAATCAGCATATGAAACGTTTGTGTTGTTTATCAGAGATGACAAGAAATAGTTGATTGGTATCGTCTCTAGATCCTGCTCAGTATTTACATGTCTGTCAATTATATTGACAACTTCCAGCAAAATGAAAATGAAGGGAATGTAGTTTATTATAAATAAAAATTAAATATTATAATGTTTATTATAAATAAAAATGCAATATTTAATAAATAAAATGTTATTATATATTAAATTGAATTTATTATAAATATAATTAAATATACGATAAACTGGTGAGTAAAATATTAACCATAAAATTAATTATGGTTTAAATTAAAATTATGATAATACATTTCCTCAGTTGGGATGATTAAGCTTTGTCCTCATAAGCCTCAATCTTAAAATACATAATTTTGTATTCATAATAAATTCATAAAGAGAATTAGGGCAACCTATTTATTATAAATGAAAATTAAATATTGTAATATTTATTATAAATAAAAATGCAATATTTAATCAATAAAATATAATTAAATATTAAATGTAATTTATTATAAATTAAAAATACGATAAACTGGTAAAATATAAACAATACAATTATAAATAATAATAATTAATTTCCTCAGTGGTGATTATCAGTTTGGCATAAAGCTTAATCCTCATAAGCCTCTTAAAATGCATAATTTTTGTGCAAGGCATATTTTAAAACTAATATGTTTTGCCCAATTTATTTGCTTATCCGTTAACCAACTTACAGTACTTCTGTCATTTTTATTGGAGCTCTTGATAATTATTATTATTTTTTTTAATTCGGATGAACAAATTGAACAAGCTGACAATAAATAGCTAATCGTATCATCTGTAAAAATCCTGATCAGATTCTAATGGATCCTGCTTAATATTTACATATTCGTGGTATAAAACTGTCAGAAATCACAGATGATTAGTAAATGCGTGATTCTGGGAGTTTGTGCTGATCGTGTCGCTGTTTGTGTTCTCACAGCTGATGTTTGTCGTTCTTCAGCTCTGGGTTCATGTGAAGGCGAGGCAGAAACACACAGCCGTGTTCTACATCGACATCGCACCAGCATTACGGTACTGAATCACGGACACCTTTGAAGAACAGCACACCACTTCACTTTGGGGCCTAAAAACAAATCATTTCTTATGAGCACGATGCAGATGTTTATCTCACAATATGCTCGTTTGAGAACATGTTAATCTACTATTTTTACTGGTAAGCGTATGATTATTCTGCTGGGGACTTGAGTTTTATGGTTGTGGGGGGCTAAAAACATTAATCAGAAATATACTATAGTAGTTTACCACAAATATGTTTACCTTATTGCATTATTGTATTTTCCACATTTTATACTCATGTATTTAAACAGTGTTATTTCGGGTGATGTTTTAACCAAATAAACTTGTATTTTTCTGCAAATTGTATTTCTTGCGTTCTCTGTGACTAACAAATGATCTGGCTTTAGTATATATATATATATATATATACACACTAAAGGACACATTTTATAAATATAACAAGAATGAGTAGAATTCAGCTACTTAATTGAATTATATTACAAATTATTTTTATATATATAAATATGAAGTATTTTAATTGTTCAGATATTAAATATTCATATATTAAACGCTAAATTGCAATGCCAAAAAAACGTAAACTGAATCATAATTATTTTCCCCCTCAATAGCTATTGTTTTTATTGAAGAACATACAGTAAAATTCCTGAAACTTTTAGAATCACAAAATTAATTATGGTTTAATATATCATTAAATAATGTTGAAACTAGATTATTTCCATAAAAATCGCTTCGTGAGTTTATGAAAACGGGATAAATTAAATCATAAAAATGGTCAATTTTAAAACTCAAAATTAAACAATTGATTAAAGTTTTTTTTTTAACTTGCATGGCATGCAAATGTGTTGTTAAATTGTTGAAATATTAACTTAGAAGTACATATTTAACCCACATTTATAGTAAATAGTGTTTTTGAACCATACTATAGTAAAGTGTGTTATACTGTATATATTACAGTATTTATAACACGTTGTTAATGAATGCTACAGCATACTGTAGTATTAACTATAGTGAACTGATAAATACTATAGTATACTTTAGATTTTACTACAGTAATCTGTAGTATAATATACCCTATAGTTGTAGAAAACATAGTACATTATTGGGTAAAGTCATTAGTTTATATTACTATAGTTGTAATATTATAGAATTACCACAACAAATTAATTCAAGTACTTTACTATAGTATGGTTCAAAAACATTTAGTCATTTTGCAGACACTTTTTTTCCAAAGCGACTTACAATTGGGGAATACATGAAGCGATTCTTCTTAACGAGGCAAACAGTCAGAGGAAGTGCTCACAATACCAAGTTTCAGGCATTGTTCAAATACGTACAAGCTAGAAAGGAAAGGAATAAATAAAGAGAAAGACAAAGTTTTGAAGCCATGTGCCTGTATGATGGGACCCAGTGATGTAGTGTATATGGAGAATAGGAGCGGTCCTAGAACTGAGCCCTGAGGAACCCCAGTGACCAGTTGATGTGCTTTGGATACCTCGCCTCCCCGAAAGACCTACCAGTGAGATAGGATTCAAACACTATGGTATTCACTATAAATTACTATAGTATACTATTACGAAACCTATCTAAATCATCCCAGTCTGCTCGATTAATGCACAAACTGTGGTCAACATAACCCAAACCAGCAGCTCTCTACTAGTCTCTTCTAATGGGTCTCCGACAGCAGCGAAAACAAGTCACGTTAACTCAGTTCAATTCATTTCACGTTTATTTGCATAGCGCTTTTCACGATACAAATCGCCGCAAAGCATCTTCACCGAAAATTAAAGTTTTAATCAGCAGTTTATCAGTGGTGAATTGCTAAAAGCAAATAATAAAATACAACTAACTAACTAAAAATCATTTATAGTTCTAATCATGAGCTCTTAAAAGGGACAAAACAGTTCCCAAATCGTGTTGTTGATGTCAAAAGTTGTTTAACCGAATAATAAAATCATCCAAATTTTCAAAATAATTAAAAAATAAATCATTTTAACAACAGAAGTCACTAAATTCCAATAAAAACACAGTTTTGCATTAAGACAGGCAAAATGAATGAATAAGACAAAAAATACAAGTGTTTTTTATTTTTAATTTTTTAATTAATTAATAAATGTTTTAAATAAGCACCAACCACTGAACAGGAGAGTATTTAGTTTCACTCTTAGTGTGAATGGACCATTGGTCTCCAATTTATTTCAATAAGTCTGAATAGATCTTAAAACTAAATGCACATAGTTTTCCTGAGACGTTTCTCCAGGCAGCATCATTGTGATGCTTGGCATTTCTCAGCTTGCACGATCAATCTCTCCTCGTCTGTATTTGATGACAAATATACTTTGCTCAGATGAGTTTTCAGTGTGGACGGATCAACTTTCTGAAATACAAACCAGTGACCAACAAATGTAATTTCACTCATTGCTTGTCGCAGCTGGTTACATAAACTCAGATTGATGTGGATGAGATACCTTCCATCGCTGCTGGACTATCATTGAATTATTTCCCAGGATTGTGGTCACTTCCCGTGTCCTGAGGGGAATTTCAAACAAGCCCATTTCCAGTTGTAGTGAACGGAATAACCTCGTTTGGTGTCGGAGCTCTTGGAATAATCACCTGCATTTGCATTTAGATAGACAGTCGTTGACGGCCGTCTTGAGTGACTCTTCTCGGCGTTCAGCGGGGAAATTGGTTTGTTACTTCAGCCTGCTGTGGAAGATTTGAAATTTCCAATTACAAGACCGCACTCCATTCGGACACGAGATGTGACACTTCCAGGACTGAGCATGTGGAAAATATGGAGAGCAGGAGAAGAGATATAGCTGAGAAAGAAACAGACAGGTCACGATTCGATTAGAGCGAAAGTCTTGGACATGTTCATGTCTTCATACGGTACTAGAGCAAAGAACAGAGCTGAAATCACCAAGAGATGAGCAGAACTGCGTCAGTAAACACGTGCTTTCTAATGACTCTAGTATGTATTGACTTTAGAGAAGTTCACTCAGAAATGAGCATGCTGAAAATGTGCTCAGCCTCGGGCCAAGGCCAAGAAAATTTGGAGAATTTTTAGAGAAATGCAGCATTGCATCAGTGTCTCAGCAATGGATGCTCTGCAGTGAATGGGTGCCGTCAGAATGAGAGTCCAAACAGCTGATAAAAACATCACAAGTAATCCACAGCACTCCAGTCCATCAGTTAACATCTGGAGAAGACAAAAGCTGAAACTAATCCAGCATTAAGATGTTTTTCATTTGTCCATAATCACGCTTCCTCCAGTGAAAAAGTGTTCTGGTGTGAATCAGGAGAGAAATCTGCACAGATCAAGCAGCGTTTAAACAGCTCTAAACTAATATGTGGCTGGATTTTGATGTGAGAGACAACAGCAGATGCTCTTTTTCACTAAAAACAAACTCCAATAATCTATATTTCCAACTTTGAAAAATCCTTTTATACAGTGGGTTGTGTATTTGTTGTTGCGTGCGGCGAGAGAGGTTGACAATATAAATCTGTGTTGTCTGTTTATCATTTTCTCATTATTTTGCGGCGCAGTCTTTCATCACACACAGTTCCGGGCCAGACGCACGACTCGGATAAAACATTTCATTAACTGAGGTGCTGTTGATTCCTGTAGCTCAGACAAAGTCAACAGCATGGGTTAGATTCCCGGGCAATGCATAAAACTGATAAAACGTGTATCTTCAATGCAATGCAAGTCGCAAAATGTAGATTCAGTAGTGCTGCTGTATTTTACTACACATCACCGGATGAATGCAGACACTCGAGAACCTTTAATGGAACCAAACGTCATGATAATGATTAATTGTTTTCAATGAAACGCAGCTGCTTCTCTGCACACTGACCTCTGTGTTAAGCAGCACTAGTCCAATTAGTAATTAGCCCAACAGTAATGAATCCAATTAGTGGTTACAATGAGTGGAATTGATTCTTATTACCCTGTGGCTGGATAAATAACTGTTCTGTGGGATTTTATAGTCATAAACACAAGTGTTAAAAAACATCCTAGCGTTGTGAGACATTAAGATAATGTGTCACTTGATTATATATGTAGTCAGGAATTATAGTTTGGAAAAAGTCTAACTTGTAAAATGTGTAGGGGAGCGCGGGGCACAACCTAACACTTTGAATTTCTCCGTTTGTGTAAATCATCGAGGGGTTCAGAGTATAATTTTTTATCCACATTAATGTCACACTTGTCTAGTACAAATATGTCACTTTGTTTCATAATTACAGTGTATATGTTTTTCGGTATTTACCTCAAAAGAATGGAAGTGAAATGTGACAGCAAGCCCCGTAGGTGGGGTACATTGTAACATGACCATAACACAGCTTAAAATGTTATCTGATCCAATGAAAAAAATATATATACAAGACAAACTGAAATATTTTGTCAATAAAATAAAATGATTAACTTTTTCAAATAAAATAATGGCGTTTTTTTAAGAATTAAAAATAATCACATTTATTGTTTGACGATGAACACGTAACCATGCTGGCGTAAATAAAATAATAGCAGATTTGTCTTATTTTAAATGAATGCTAAAAACTGAGAGAGAGGAGTAGAAATGTACTTTTACTTTGGTAAAAATAAATACTAAGTGATATCTTCAAAAGGTTTTTGAATTTTGGCGCACTTTTTTTTATAGTGTTGATATGGCAACTAGTAAATGAATGGGTGCCGTCAGAATGAGAGTCCAAACAGCTGATAAAAACATCACAAGTAATCCACAGCACTCCAGTCCATCAGTTAACATCTGGAGAAGACAAAAGCTGAAACTAATCCAGCATTAAGATGTTTTTCATTTGTCCATAATCACGCTTCCTCCAGTGAAAAAGTGTTCTGGTGTGAATCAGGAGAGAAATCTGCACAGATCAAGCAGCGTTTAAACAGCTCTAAACTAATATGTGGCTGGATTTTGATGTGAGAGACAACAGCAGATGCTCTTTTTCACTAAAAACAAACTCCAATAATCTATATTTCCAACTTTGAAAAATCCTTTTATACAGTGGGTTGTGTATTTGTTGTTGCGTGCGGCGAGAGAGGTTGACAATATAAATCTGTGTTGTCTGTTTATCATTTTCTCATTATTTTGCGGCGCAGTCTTTCATCACACACAGTTCCGGGCCAGACGCACGACTCGGATAAAACATTTCATTAACTGAGGTGCTGTTGATTCCTGTAGCTCAGACAAAGTCAAGAGCATGGGTTAGATTCCCGGGCAATGCATAAAACTGATAAAACGTGTATCTTCAATGCAATGCAAGTCGCAAAATGTAGATTCAGTAGTGCTGCTGTATTTTACTACACATCACCGGATGAATGCAGACACTCGAGAACCTTTAATGGAACCAAACGTCATGATAATGATTAATTGTTTTCAATGAAACGCAGCTGCTTCTCTGCACACTGACCTCTGTGTTAAGCAGCACTAGTCCAATTAGTAATTAGCCCAACAGTAATGAATCCAATTAGTGGTTACAATGAGTGGAATTGATTCTTATTACCCTGTGGCTGGATAAATAACTGTTCTGTGGGATTTTATAGTCATAAACACAAGTGTTAAAAAACATCCTAGCGTTGTGAGACATTAAGATAATGTGTCACTTGATTATATATGTAGTCAGGAATTATAGTTTGGAAAAAGTCTAACTTGTAAAATGTGTAGGGGAGCGCGGGGCACAACCTAACACTTTGAATTTCTCCGTTTGTGTAAATCATCGAGGGGTTCAGAGTATAATTTTTTATCCACATTAATGTCACACTTGTCTAGTACAAATATGTCACTTTGTTTCATAATTACAGTGTATATGTTTTTCGGTATTTACCTCAAAAGAATGGAAGTGAAATGTGACAGCAAGCCCCGTAGGTGGGGTACATTGTAACATGACCATAACACAGCTTAAAATGTTATCTGATCCAATGAAAAAAAATATATATACAAGACAAACTGAAATATTTTGTCAATAAAATAAAATGATTAACTTTTTCAAATAAAATAATGGCGTTTTTTTAAGAATTAAAAATAATCACATTTATTGTTTGACGATGAACACGTAACCATGCTGGCGTAAATAAAATAATAGCAGATTTGTCTTATTTTAAATGAATGCTAAAAACTGAGAGAGAGGAGTAGAAATGTACTTTTACTTTGGTAAAAATAAATACTAAGTGATATCTTCAAAAGGTTTTTGAATTTTGGCGCACTTTTTTTATAGTGTTGATATGGCAACTAGTAAATACCATAAATTTGGTTATGCTAGCATGTGTGGAAATATTTCAACCACGTGTGTTACAGCTAACCCCGCGGTAGTTTGTGCCCCGCGCTCTCCTTACAAGTTTTGTCAAAGTAACACAATAACAACTAATGCAAGTAGGCTAATGAAAGAAAGACTTACTCATGTAAATGACCTCCTCCGCTGGATCAAGCCTCCTTCTTTTTCTGAGGTAATCCAAAGCTTATTCCTCTCAGCGTGTCTTCTTCCAGAAACGAACAGTAGCCGAGATGAACTTGAAGAAAAGTCTCGCTGCTTTGTTTACGGAGGTGATGTTTACATGCCGCGTGTCTCACTATTATAATATCAAAAGCGTGATCACATTAGAGATAATTAGCTCAGATGGGAAAAACTGTACATCGTGTTGGTTTCATACGGATTACTTTATCACAGAATATTTGTTTTTCGACACGCCTTACATCGTTTAAAAGTAGACATGCCAAGCTTTCTATAGATATATCTCTCATGTCTGTGTGTCGAGTTTCAGTTCATTTTTGTGACTCATTTCTAAATGAAGATCACGGAGACCGAGATGGCAAAGAGCGCACCCTGTTTGTTTTCTTTATTTTACAAAAGCACAAAGTTTTGTTGTTATTATGAGTGTATACAAATAAATGTAAATCCTTTACAGATTTGAATGATGTATTGCTCTTATCTGTACGATAAAAAATGATGGAGTACTTTAAGTTCCTTTAGGGGTTATCAGAAAAAAAGCCAC
Source organism: Sinocyclocheilus grahami (assembly GCF_001515645.1). Classification (NCBI taxonomy): domain Eukaryota; kingdom Metazoa; phylum Chordata; class Actinopteri; order Cypriniformes; family Cyprinidae; genus Sinocyclocheilus; species Sinocyclocheilus grahami. The sequence continues at coordinate 242,389 of NW_015506264.1, read as the reverse complement.
AAAACGCGCCGGCGCGTTTGTCAACCCCAGGTGGGGGGGGTCAAAAAAAGTTCGATTTTTGGCAACTGTAAAAAGCTTGAATAAGAAAATGAATAAGGATCAGGCTGAAGAAAATCTGTACAGTACTTTACTAGTTACTTGAAAAAAGTAATCTGATTACGTAACTTGTAATGCATTTCCCCCCCAACACTGTATATGAATAACTCCACGAATCGTGGTTTTGAATCAAAGGCATTTATTGCTAAAATGTACTTGACAAACAAACAAAACAAACCACATTATCATCATATTCAATATAAGACAATGTGTAAATGAAAACAATGTCAAAT
>NW_015506264.1:219327-238636 GCF_001515645.1 Sinocyclocheilus grahami | reverse complement strand
AACTGTACATCGTGTTGGTTTCATACGGATTACTTTATCACAGAATATTTGTTTTTCGACACGACTTACATCGTTTAAAAGTAGACATGCCAAGCTTTCTATAGATATATCTCTCATGTCTGTGTGTCGAGTTTCAGTTCATTTTTGTGACTCATTTCTAAATGAAGATCACGGAGACCGAGATGGCAAAGAGCGCACCCTGTTTGTTTTCTTTATTTTACAAAAGCACAAAGTTTTGTTGTTATTATGAGTGTATACAAATAAATGTAAATCCTTTACAGATTCGAATGATGTATTGCTCTTATCTGTACGATAAAAAATGATGGAGTACTTTAAGTTCCTTTAGGGGTTATCAGAAAAAAAGCCACAAAACGCGCCGGCGCGTTTGTCAACCCCAGGTGGGGGGGGTCAAAAAAAGTTCGATTTTTGGCAACTGTAAAAAGCTTGAATAAGAAAATGAATAAGGATCAGGCTGAAGAAAATCTGTACAGTACTTTACTAGTTACTTGAAAAAAGTAATCTGATTACGTAACTTGTAATGCGTTTCCCCCTCAACACTGTATATGAATAACTCCACGAATCGTGGTTTTGAATCAAAGGCATTTATTGCTAAAATGTACTTGACAAACAAACAAAACAAACCACATTATCATCATATTCAATATAAGACAATGTGTAAATGAAAACAATGTCAAATACCAGAGAACAAGTGCTTGAGGAAATATTCCCCAACATCTCCACTCTAGCACCAATAGCATATAAATGTCATCATATAGAGCTTCTTCGTTCGATGCAGTCGTGTGAAAGTCCAACGTACGATCAGTTCATTCTGAAACACACGCTCTAAAGGAAACGTTAACGTGAATCATTCTGCCATTATTTAAGATGTTATTTCTAGCACAAAAACAAGATTTGCACTTCAGGAATTCTCCTTTTTGTGTTCGCCTGTGAAAATAACACCATGACGAGAGTAAATAATGACAGAATGATCATCTGAAGGTGAATTATTCCTCTTTTCAGAAGCAGGAACCGTGACTGTCCATCATCTCATCTCCAACATGGAGACCAACGTGTGCTTGTCTTTTGGCGAGCAAAACGGCACTTGTGCCGAAACTCCAAGTGAGAAAAAATGGCACCATGATCAAATCCATAATGATTTGATAAAAGAGCACGACATACAGACCATGAGATTAAAAACACTGTAGGAATCCATCCAAAGAAACAGAAACGAAGCCAGGAGTCACTGGTGGGAACGTTTGGATGAACCATCTTGTGCTTATGAAGATCCAGCGTCCAAAAACATTGACTTCAACGCTGAATAATGCGGAAACAATCCGTGTGCTCATGGCTCAATCCATGTGATGCTTTTCATCATCCGTAACCTCCACGGGTCCAGAAATGTGTCTCTCTGACCTTCAGATGCTTCTTTTGTGCTTCAGTCTGAGTACAAGCCTGCAGTGGAATGCCGTTTACCACGGAAGTCTGTTTCTGCCACTGAATAAAAAATAAAAAAGGTAATTGTGACTTTTTTCTCGCAATTGCAAGATATAAACTCACAATTGCGAGTTATAAAGTCAGACTTGCAAGAAAGAAAAAAAGCCAGAATTGCGAGAAAAAAGGGTCAGAATTTCAGGGGAGGAAAAAAATCAGAATAGCAACGTGAACTCACAATTGCAAGAAAAAAGTAAGAATTGTGAGAAAAAAGTAAGAATTGTAAGATGTGAACTTGCAATTGCGAGAAAATTCCAAGAAAAATTTCAGAATTGCGAGAAAAAAAATCTAAATAGCGAGATATGAACTCACGATTGCGAGAAAAAAATCACAATTGCGAGAAAACGTCAGAATTGTGAGAAAAAAGCCAGAACTGCGAGATGTAAACTTGCAATTGCGAGAAAAATGTCAGAATTGCGAAAAGCATATTCGCAATTACGAGAAAAAATCACAATTGCGAGAAAAATTTAATAATTGCGAGAAAGAAAATTGTGAGATGTATACTCGTAATTATGAGAAAAAAATCAGAATTGCAAGAAAAAAAGTCTGAATTGTAAGAAAACAATCAGAATTGTGAGAAAAAGAAAAAAAAATAGCGAGATATGAACTCACGATTGCGAGAAAAAGTCAGAATTGCGAGAAAAAATAAAAATAGCGAGATATGAACTCATGATTGCGAGAAAAAGTCAGAATTGCGAGAAATGTCATAATTGTGAGAAAAAAGCCAGAACTGCGAGATGTAAACTTGCAATTGCGAGAAAAATGTCATAATTGCGAGAAAAATCTAAATAGCGAGATATGAACTCACGATTGCGAGAAAAAGTCAGAATTGCGAAAAGCATATTCACAATTACAAGAACAAATGCGCGAAAAATGTCATAATTGCGAAAAAAAGTCAAAATTGTGAGATGTATACTTGTGAAATGTATACAATTCTGATAAAAATCAGAATTGCAAGAAAAAAAAAAAGCCAGAACTGCGAGATGTAAACTTGCAATTGCGAGAAAAATGTCATAATTGCGAGAAAAAATCTAAATAGCGAGATATGAACTCACGATTGTGAGAAAACGTCAGAATTGCGAGAAATGTCTGAATTGTGAGAAAAAAAAGCCAGAACTGCGAGATGTAAACTTGTAATTGCGAGAAAAATTTCCAAATTTCAGGGGAGGAAACAAATCAAAATAGCGATATTTGAACTCACAATTGCGAGGAAAAAGTCAGAATTGTGAGATAAAAAGTCACAATTACCTACTTTTTATTTTTTATTCAGTGGCGGAAGCAGGCTTTCATAGTTTAGCGTCCGTGTGTTAAAAACAGCTGTACGTTTAAACGTTTATATTTGTGAATGGTGTCTAACGGCAAAATGCAATGCAACGGCATCAGTCTGGAGCATTTGCACATAAACTAACAATTAAAAACGGTGCAAACAGAACACGCCCAGTTTTAGCGGCCCGTAATCTGGACTGATTTCACACGCAAGAACACGCCAGCGGACCTGCGTCAGGAGAGACGGCATATTTAACTTGACACCAATGAACATTGTCACTTAGATTTATTAAAAAATATAAAATAACCCAGACAAATTTTGATGTTGCAGAGAAAGCCTCGGAAAGTTTGAAGTAGTTGTAAAAGAGGCCGTCTTAGCATCAGGGCCCGTATTCACAAAACATTTGATCTTACCTCTAAGAGTTCTCCTAAACAGCAGTAAAAGTTTTTAGCTAAGAGTTTCCTCTTAAAACCTGTTCACAAAGCTGCTGAGACAAACTTGTACTGAGGAACAGAGAGAAGTCTTAAGCTCAGAGTAAGGGGGCGGGGCTGAGCGCATGGATGATGTCATCGAGCTCATTAACTATGCACACAGTGATTGGCTGATAGTCTCTGTCAGAGATTTACTGTAGAGCGCGATATTATGTTGCCACATTCAAATAAAGGTTTAAAAATGCAGGCTAAGTGTCAAGCATATGTCCAGCTAATTGTCAGTCTCTTACACGTGTGCTTCTCGTGAACAATTAGCGGATATGCATATAAACAGCCTTTTAATTAAGAGAGTAGAATAATCATAGCTGATAGTAATTCATGCAAACGTAAAAGAAAACCAACAGCAACTGGTTCATGAAGACAAGCATATAATCAAAGGACAATCTGGAGTTGGGATAGCCTCCAAAACCAAAAAAGATGCATGGGAGAACATCTGTGTGCAAATAAATGTTTCTGTTCCGAGGCAGATTGCTGGAAACAGCTGTTTCAGGATAGTTTGTGGCTTGGTCTCAGACACTTAGGACTCCTCTTCACTGCTCCTAACCTTTCACTGATTTAGGAGATCGTTTTAGCGCTTTGTGAAACACTCTTAGAGCAAAAATGTAGGAGTCCTGAATTTAGGCACGGCTGTTATTTTTAAGATTTTCTCCTAAATCGACGAGTTATGAGCTGCTTTTAGCCTGAAGATGTTTTGTGAACACAAGCCCAGATCCATCAGTCTTCATCGCTTCCTGTTTTCTGTAGAATTCCTTTCAAAATGGCATTTTAATGTTTTGTCGGCTGAACAACAACCACACAAAAGAGCAGCTCCTATCATTTAACCGATGCAATTAAACGTGTGCTCTGACTGAAGTCGTGAGTTTGTGATGCTGGCGTGCCGTGCATTCGTTCGTCTGTAGAAATAGAGATGTGCTGCTTCATCTGAACTCAGCGGTATCCAGACACGCTTCTAACACATGATGCTCCTGAAACAAACTCTACACAAGTACAGAACCAAACGCTCGTATTCACTTTGAAAAGTGTCAGAATGCATTTCACTTACACCAGGGATTAACTCATAATTCTACTATTATTTACTAATAATTTTACTATTATTTATGTTTTGAATTGGCTTTCATTTTTTTTGTATTTCAGTTTTCATTTTTAGTTATATGCATGTTATATATATACATTTTTTTTAAGTTAAATTTTTTTTTTCAGTTTTATTTTATTTTTTTTCAGTTAGTAGTTTTAGTTAATTTCAGTTAACTGCCAATGCAACATTTGTAATATTTATATTTTACTTTATTTTAAACTTTATTTCAATTAAAGTCGCCATGGCATGAAATCAAATTCGATCATTTTTTATTTATTTATTTTTGGAGCATTGCAGTGTTTATTATAACTTATTTTTCTGTGCACATCACTCATTTTTGTAAAATTCGACAACGATCCAATCAGTTCCTGAAAGACCAAATGAAACTTTTCTTTGTTTGAGAAGCCATATCACTCATATACATTTCATGCCCAATCTAACAAAAATGTGTTTAATATTTTAGATATAGTTAATGTTAGCAACCCTGGTGTGAAATGTCGTCTTCTACGATCAGTTTTCTCTTTTTAGATCACAAAAGAGCAACAGTTCTGAGAGAGTTATCGTTAAACGGTTTGATGTCTATAGCTATCAGAATAATAACACATCTGCTTTAATTCTGTTCGACAGAGCCGGAACGTGTTTGTGTGCTCGTGTAAAGTCTGTTTCTGAGCACATGGAAAATTCATGAATCAAAGTGAAAATAGTTGATCAAACTGGAGTGTATCTGGAGCGCAACACAGCGACGCTCGGTAAACAAGAGACAAACAGTGTCAGTGAACCAGCATGCACATCCCATGATGCTCTAGGAAAGACAGAAGCCAATCAAATAAAACGAGTTTGTGCTTTCACTGTAAACGAACTTTCATTATAAACCACAGGCAGTGTGAGTGAATCTCAGCAAAACATCATATTTCATTCCAAAACTAGAAGAAAGAAAAATTAAATATGCTGCTGGCCAAACGTTTGGAATAGTTCATATTTTCACAATTACACACATTTAACCCTAAACTCTCATTGGTGTATTTCCTGTAATGCATTTTTTATATATATTTGAATGAGCATAAAAGCACTACTATACTAATACTAGCATGCTGTATTAATATTTTACCATTTAAATAATATGTCATGATTTTTTTTTGCACTATAGTAATGAGCATCTATTGGGAAAATAATAAAAATCTTAATGGTCCTAAAAATAGGCTTTAATTGCTTTATGCACGTTTGTTATTTTTACGTATTTAATTATTTTTCTCTCGGTTTTGGTGTGAAATATGCCACTCTTGGTTGTGAGGCTCTGCGAGATTCATCCCTCCCTACATTCACATCTTGTCGTAAGCTATAAATAACATCCTCGTTGTGTGGTCATCATTCAGATCTGATACCGAGCGTCTGTCAGGATCTGATGGAGATGAGCCGGATCTGAGAGGACGATGGCAGTAGAGATGCTGGTTTGGATCTTCTAGAAGCTCTCCACGAAGCTGCTGGGGAACAGGCCCGTTCGGCCGGTGCGCTGAAGAGTCCCTTTGAACCAGCCGTCTTCTCGTTTCTTGTGCACAAACACGACGTCTCCCTCCTTCAGCTCGATCTCTGCTTCGCTCTGCGGCGGGTACGGCACAACCACGCGGTACCTGACGGAAAGAGACCGAAAACTGCACTCAATGTGGTTAATAACAGGAGCAACATTCACACGGGGCTGAACGAGCGTCTCAAGAGGCATTCATCTAGCTTTCAAACCAAAACAAAAACTGAAAAAAGATTTTACAGAAGTCTCTTCTGCTCTCTGAGGTTGCATTAATTTGATTAAAAATACTGTAAAAATTGTGAAATATTATTACAATTTAAAACATCTGTTTTCTACGTGAATATCTGATAAACTGTCATTTATTTCTGTGATCAAATCTGTATTTTCAGCATCATTACTATTAATCAGGGATGCATTAAACTGATGAAAAGTGACAGTAAAGGTTACTTAATATCCTAATGATTTTTGGCATAAAAGAGAAATGTATAATTGTGACCCATACAATGTATTGTTGGCTATTGCTACAAATATCCCCCAGCGACTCAACACTGCTTTTGTGCTGCAGGGACACTTATTATAATAATAGACATAATGAGTGCTGTTGTTGTTTTCACTGATGTGCAACCTGTTAACATCTCAAAAAATGTGTTTTAGGGTTGCATGAGCCTTTAAATGCATGCACTGAAATGTGCATTTGGATGTTACCTCTCTCGTGACAGAGGCTTGGGCTCGGGCCGAACAGCGAGCGGCGAGGAGGAGCAGGGCTGTCGCGCCGGCGGAGACACGGAGAAGTTGAGTTCCAGAGATCCGGTCTTTCTGTGCAGCGGCTCCATTCCCATCGCACCCTGCATCTCGCTCTCGATGGGGCAGGATCCGGCTCGGCCGTGAGCGGACGGCTCGTGGGTCGGAGACACGGACGGAGGAGAGCGAGACTTCTTCTTGGCTGCGGCTCCGGAGAGAAGCTTGAGGAGACCGCTGCTCCTCTTCTCTTTCTGGGAGAAAACACACAGGAAGAGAGCTCTAAGATTTCAGCACGACACAGAATCCAGTCAGAAAAACACCGTTGGAGGAATAAACCAAACACGCCAAAATAAAAGTTCAGCTTAACTTGAACAAATTATGACAGAAATATATTCCTATTGGACAGTAGATCCAATAGGTTTAGTTATCAGCACTCTGTTTGCCAAAAAATAAAAGTAATTTTTTTAAATGTACATTTCACTACATTTTAAAAGTTTAATTAAACTGTTAATGATTTATGTCTTCATTTGATTATCCATGCTTTTGATATTAAAACAGACAACACAATTAAAAAATAAAATAAAACATTTCAAATGGCCCTATTTTAACAGTTAAAATTATTTTTAAAGATACATTTTTTTAGATTTATGAGTACAATTGATTAGACATGATTTTCGATTAATACAATTTAATCAAATCAATAAAATGGAATAAAAACAAAACAAAAATAAATAGAATCCAGAAAACTTAAAACACTAAAAAGCAATTTCACAGTGACCTATTATTGTAAAAACTGTAATGAATTATTAAATTATTAGTATTTTATGAATTCCATTGATTAGACATGCTTTTTGATTTTTTTCCGAATTTAAGTAAATTATTAAAACATAATTTGGGGGGAAAAAACTAAATTTGGGGAAAAATACAATGGATTTCATATGGCCCTATTATTTTTTTAAAAGAATAAATAATAATAATAAATAAATACATTTGAAAATGTTTAAAGTTTTATGAATGCAATTAATTCGACGTCTTTTGATTTTTAAAATTTAAAGAAATCATTAAAATTTGAACGCAAAAACTGAATTTAGGAAAAAATAAAAATGATTTTATAGGGCTCTATTACTGCAACAATATTAATGAATTGTTAAATTATAACATTTTTATGGATTCATTTAATTAGACATGTTCTGTTGATCATTAAAACGTAATGAAATTCAGAATCTAGAAAAATGTAAATGGAAAAATGAAATTTGGAAAAAATAAAATGGATTTCATAGGGCCCCTATTTTTGTAAAAATTTGTTAAAGTTTTATGAATTCAATTGATTGGATGCTTTTTGATTATTAAAATTAAATTATTTAATTGGAATCCAGAAAACAAGGGTTTAATAGAGCCCTATAGAAACAGCAGTATAGTACAGCAGTGTCTCAAAATCAACTGAAATAAGCTCAAGAGATATGTTCATATTTCATTCTGCCGCATCAAACAGATCAGTAATAGTGTTGAGACGTGAGATCACATGACGTGTGTCTCTTATTTTAGACTGGGGGCTCATTAGCAGCCCATAATTAACGCTCATGTTCATCACACGCAGCCCATACAGGCTTTAACATCACAACTCTGAGACGATTCATCTGATAGAAACATATTCATTGATTTTCAGCTGATTTGCTCACCTCATCTACATCAGCTTCAGCAAATTTCACATTTTCATAATAATACATTTAATAATATGAATTAATGAACATTTTTGTTACTTTTGTCACAATACAAATTCTTTATTTGTACAAAACAAAGTACCGTGTTAACCATAACACCATAAAAATCTGTTCTAATTTCATACACTTTTTTATTTTTTCCCCAAATTCTTTTTTTTTTCCAATTAAAATTTCCTTTTAATTTCATTTTTGTTCTTTTAGTAATCAAAAAGCATGCCAATTTATTTAAAGGCACGTCTAATTAATCGAAATCACAAAACTTAATTTAACAACAATTAGGTTTTAACAATATTAGGTTTACAATTATTAGGGACCCATGAAATTTGTTTTAATTTTTTTTCTATTTTATTTTTCTAGGTTTCGTTTTTTTTTTCTAATTCAATTTTTCCCCCTTAGTAATAAAAAAGTATGCTAATTTATTAAAATAAAATAAAATTATACAATTTATTGTAAGTTGAACAAGAATTGCATTTTTAGGGCCTTATGAAATCCGTTTACTTTTTTCCCAAATTTTACTTAATTTTCCCCCAATTTTTTTTTCCCATTGAATTTTTTGTAGATTGCATTTTTTTCTATTTTAATTTTTCTGGACTCTGCTTAATGGTTAAATTAAGTTTTAGCAATCAAAAGGCATGTCTAAATAACTGAAATCACAAGAATTACACAATTTATCAACAATATATTAGATTTAACAAAAATTAAAATTTTAGGGCCCCATTAAATTTGTTTTATTTTTCCCCAAATTCTGTTTCTGTTCTGTTTTAATGTTACTATTTAGGTCTCATTATTTAATCAAATGTATTCCCAGTTAGTAATTGTATTGCTTGAACTTGCCATAGAGGAGCACTGAATGTGTTTGTGTGCAGTGAGATGAGTAAAAACATGGTGATATTGAGTCTAGAACTACAGTAAGATCATGTTCACACACAACACTCACCACGGCAACACCAGAGCTGTCACTCAACACATGGAAACAAAGTAACTACGATATTTCCTTCTAAATTAACAAGCAATGTGTTACTTTACTAGTTACTTAAAGTAATCTGATTACATAACTCGCATTACTTGTAATGCGTGAGCCCCAGCACTTGTTAAAAGTTCCCATTTATTTCAGTTTTTCATCTAATATACCCGTGTTACCAGTCATAAGCAGCACAGGTATATTTGTAGCAATAGCCAACAATACAATGTATGGGTCACAATTATACATTTCTCTTTTATTATAATAAGTAAAGATTTTAAGTAAAGTAAAGATCATATAAAGATCATGCAAGCCAGGATATTAAGTAAAGATCATGTTCCATGAAGATATTTAGTAAATGTCCTACCGTAAATATATCAAAACTTAATGTTTGATTAGTAATATGCATTGCTAAGAACTTCATTTGGACAACTTTAAAGATGATTTTCTCAATATTTAGATTTTTTTGCACCCTCAGATTCCAGATTTTCAAATATTGTCCGATCCTAACAAACCATACATCAATGGAAATATTATTTATTCATTCAATTTAAAAAAATGGATGCTTATGACTGGTTTTGTCATGTTTGCACTAGTCTCAGTTGGATTGGTGAGCAGCACTGACCTTCTCCAGCTTCTTGTCCTCGAGTTTGTTCAGACCTGCGTCTGCGTGTGTGTGTGCAGGTGAGGACGGCTGCGGCTCCGCTCCGTTCAGATGCGCCGCGCTGGCGTTGGGAGGAGTGATGGTGGCGGAGGTCAGGGGCCTCAGGGGCCGAGTGGAGGCGGCATGAGACAGGGGCCGCGCCGGGGAACGAGACGGACTGCTGCTGCTCGCCGGAGGACTGTGGACTGACAACAGTAATACAGCATTCACACACAAACACAAGCTGATGAATTCCTGTCAGAAACATTAACTTTTCATAGTCGTTCCAAACTAGGGCTGCATGATTAATCAGAATAACATCAAAGGCTTATTGCAATTATCACATTTAATGAATATGTGACCCTGGAGCACAAAACCAGTCATAAGGGTCAATTTTTTTTAAATTGAGATGTATGCATCAGCTGAAAGCTGAATAATTAAGCTCTCCATTGGTGTATGGTTTGTTAGGATGTTGCGAGGGCGACACGCGGAATTTCTATTTTTGAAACGGTTTCTATTTCCACGACGTTGCGGCTAGAACAACAACATACAAACTACATGACAGTGATAGTCTCAGGTACTGATTATGTGCTTTATTCAAAGTTAAATGTGAGTTTTAATGTCATATTGCGTGGCTTTTATAGCCGTACTCAAAACAACAACAGATAGTTTACCTCAGATCCTGAAAATAAATGAAAACAAAGATATACGTTTAAAAGTGCAAAGACAATGCGAACCAACAAGCGTATTCCACGACAAAGATGGTATCAGTCACTCAGTATGTACATTTAATGATGTTAAAATAGTTAATATTTATGAATTAGATTATAAACGTATCCATTTCGTTACGAGTGCAGTGCGCTTCAAGAGAGACTCCGCCCACACACGCTTCTGATTGGCTGTGATATTTGAGTGATTCTATCGCATCGCTGGGATCTTGTCGCGTGTAGTCAGGACACAGTGTTAGAGTTTTCCCTCTTTCCCTCACGTCGCTTTTAAATAGCTTGTAAATGCATGTGCGCATTTTACTTTCACTTTCAAATTAGCGGCATTTCGCCGTAGATTGATTGAATGGCCAACAACAAAACAGTACAATGACAAACTCACTTATAATAAACATAGAATGTTTAATTTATTTAACAAAACGAATAATAATACACCATGCTATAGGCCTGATATGAAATAACATTTATAAAGCGGAGAGTTCCGGTGCTTGATTCTGATTGGCTGAGCCGAAGCTGTTGTAAATGACGCTACAAAGTAACACACACCTTTGTTTACGTTTGTGTGTTGCTCGGCAACCACTTTGTAGCAACCACAACTGTTTCTGAGGAGCTACATTGTTTGGTGGAAGAATACTGTGTTTATTAATATCATTACACTTTATTTGCTCCGTTTTATTTTGTGAAACCTTACTACGTGTATGGAATAACCGTGTTTTATAAAAGCAGTAATCCCCGTGAAGCCGTGGTTTACAGTAGATTTATAACAGCTTTGCATCATGCCTAACAACGCCCCGTAGCTGCATTGAGCAGCCGCGTTCAGTTTTTAATTGTAATGTCTGTTCTCTAACTGAACCAAATGATTTTTAATTTTGTATTATTATAAAAAATGAAAACGACTTTAAAGAGGAGTGTCTGAAGAACAAATAATGTTGAAACTGTACCTCTGAAAGATGTACCTCGTTTCCTTCAAAACAACTGCATTGAACATACCTGTCTGAGTGCCATAAATATTCTTTTTCCAAAGTTTGCGTGCCTATAACTCAAGAAATATTGAAGAAATATAAGATATCACAATATGATTTTAGATTCTAGTTCTTAATAAACTTTTCTTTTGGAATCTTAATTTTCAAGGCCCTACTTTGTTCATTCCCAAAGATATGGGGACCTCAATGAGGCTCCATTTTCAGATTGTTGAGTATTACATTTCAGCACTTAAAAGCAAATGTTGGTCACTTTGTATACAGCGATACTTAGTGTATTTCAAGCAGAATGTCTCTGAAGAATAACTAATGTTGAAACTAAGATTGCATCTTGATTTAGATGCATTCTAACGTGCACTTAGATTTACCCAGTGTTAATTGTTTCAAGTGTGAGAGACCTTACATGTTTGAGTTGTTATCAGTGATTATGCCAAATATGCCCTTTAGCACTATGACTATGCTTACATTATATAACAATAAAAAGGAAAAATAAATTCTAATAATTAATCCAGGTTAGGCAAATCCTGGTTTATTGATGTGAATGCAATGTGTGGTAAAAGCAGCCACTTTTCCCTATGAGGTGTAGGATTTGATTCAGACGTGTCACAATATTGTGTGTTTGAATTCTTGGTAGCTTCAGAAGCTGTTAAAATGAAAAAAATCCCTTCTTCCAAATATCCCTGAAAATTATTCAAATATAGAATCTTATGAATAGACTACTGAGAAAAAGGTAATGTCCCTCAACTTGACAATTACAGTGCATTTTAGCACTCCGACAGGTATGTTCTGTGCATATTGTTTTGATGGAGGGAAACCAGATGCTTTCCTAGTTTCAACATTACTTATTCTTCAGACATTCTGCATTAAATACAATAGGTATCAGATGTATACAAAGTGACCAACATTTGCTTTTTAACCACTGAAAATAGGTCATATTCAACATTCTGGAGCCTCATTGAGGTCCCCATATCTCTGTGACTGAACGATGTAGGGCCTTGAAAAGGAAGATTCCAAAAGAAAAGTTTATTAAGAACTAGAATCTAAAATCATATTGCAATATCTTTAATACCTCTTAAGTTATAGACACGCAAACTTTGGAATGCAGTTGCTTTGACAGAAGTAACCGAACCATACAGGCCCTTACAAATGAAGATGCCAAAAGGAAAGTTTGTTAAGACCCAATATCTAAAAGGGCATTAAGATATCTTTAATTCTTCTTGAGTTACAGGCATGCAAACTTTGTAGAAAAAAACTTGAAAAGTGCTGTTTCCCCACTTTTGAACGGTCACCATTGGCACAAAATGCAACAATGATTGCTAAAGTCAACAGATTTTACTAACAGACCTAACAATCTCTGTGTAAAAATATCATTATGATGCTGCCATCTTTCTGAAGTCCTTTTTATCCTCCTGTAACTTGGCTCGGAGTCTCAGGTGAAAACTGCCATTTTGACCCCCCTCTACAGAACAGTGGATTTCTCAGTAAATATTCATCCGTGACATTTAATATTTGGGCTATCATCACTATACATGTTAATCTTTCTTCAGAAAAAATATTAGCAAAATCAAAAATATTAGCAAAATCAAAAATTTGAGCCGGGGAAATTTCTGAAATTTGGTTTATTTGACAAGGAATGACCCAACAGTCTGTAGATGTAGGAACAGCAGTATCAGGCCAATCTGTGACCGATCCTGATCCTGATCGACCAGTTCAATTCAGATCAGACACTAGCTGCGTCCCAAATGACGCACTTATACATTATGTGCTTTTGCACGGTGTACTTAAGCACAACCGTGTAGTGTATGAATTATATAAGGTTATTTTGTCATTCATTATCAGAGTCTGATAGCCTCTCTCCCTTCACTACGTAATTAAAGCTGCGACAGATGAGCGCATGAAGGGTTCAACATTCCACACTTCATTTTTTTCAGTTATTTAAGTGCATCATCCGAGAATTTAAAGTGCATTTTTTCATTATGGAATTTTTATTGTGAGCACACTACTCACACTATTTATACTACAAAACGTCAAAGAATAGTGCATAAGTACGCAAACTGGGACACACCTACCGTGAATCTCAGCATCTCTGGTGCTCTCATACACATGCTGATGACACGCTCGACCCGAGACAGCTGTGTGTGTGTTTACTAGGACACCAGCCATAAAGAGTTTAGTGCTAAAGCAATGAAAACGGAGGGACTGTGAGTGTGACCCTCAGTTGCAGCCGTTGTCTTTTACAGAAGCAGCTGAAGTTTGCATCTGGACATGAGTGTCCGGTTCTTGGTTGAGCTTCACTAGACCGGTGGCGCTGTGTCCCGTCCCTCCCTCGAGTGCTCGGAGACCCACGGCCCTATGGCACGCCTGACCTTTCCTTTCATTGGCTCAATGTGAAGTCCAGCTCTCCCTCTGGTTTAATTACAACTCTACAGACTCTCTGTTCTTCAGTTCAATCTTCCTCCTCCACCTGCATCCCTCACTCGCTCTATTAAAGCATCTGAACGTGTGAAAGCAGAGTATCTAATGAAGAACAGAGCCGTTCCAGCACAGCACCTGACCTTTGAATCCTGTGTGTGTGTGTGTGAGCGTTTTTGTGTGTCTTGATCAACAAGATGAAGTGAAATAAGAGAGAAAGGATGGTGCTGTTAAATGCGAGTTAATTGTATGTGAGAGCATGAAGGCTCATGACTCGCCTGATGGGTCACCCAGCAGTGTCTGAATGACCTGATTAATATTCACCTTATTTCACAGTGTGATGTGAACACCAGACGCTCTCTTGCATTCAGATGTGTATTGAGACGTTCACAACAGAAAGGAACTGAAGAGAAGTTCACACATGAATTTGAACACAAGAGCGCGTCGCATACATCAGACGTGAGCAAATGTGTCCCTGCAGCACAAAAGCAGTGTTGAGTCGCTGGGGGATATTTGTAGCAATAGCCAACAATACATTGTATGGGTCACAATTATACATTTCTCTTTTATGCCAAAAATCATTAGGATATTAAGTAAAGATCATGTTCCATGAAGATATTTAGTAAATCTCCTACCGTAAATATATCAAAACTTAATGTTTGATTAGTAATATGCATTGCTAAGAACTTCATTTGGACAACTTTAAAGATGATTTTCTCAATATTTAGATTTTTTTGCACCCTCAGATTCCAGATTTTCAAATATTGTCCGATCCTAACAAACCATACATCAATGGAAATATTATTTATTCATTCAATTTAAAAAAATGGATGCTTATGACTGGTTTTGTCATGTTTGCACTAGTCTCAGTTGGATTGGTGAGCAGCACTGACCTTCTCCAGCTTCTTGTCCTCGAGTTTGTTCAGACCTGCGTCTGCGTGTGTGTGTGCAGGTGAGGACGGCTGCGGCTCCGCTCCGTTCAGATGCGCCGCGCTGGCGTTGGGAGGAGTGATGGTGGCGGAGGTCAGGGGCCTCAGGGGCCGAGTGGAGGCGGCATGAGACAGGGGCCGCGCCGGGGAACGAGACGGACTGCTGCTGCTCGCCGGAGGACTGTGGACTGACAACAGTAATACAGCATTCACACACAAACACAAGCTGATGAATTCCTGTCAGAAACATTAACTTTTCATAGTCGTTCCAAACTAGGGCTGCATGATTAATCAGAATAACATCAAAGGCTTATTGCAATTATCACATTTAATGAATATGTGACCCTGGAGCACAAAACCAGTCATAAGGGTCAATTTTTTTTAAATTGAGATGTATGCATCAGCTGAAAGCTGAATAATTAAGCTCTCCATTGGTGTATGGTTTGTTAGGATGTTGCGAGGGCGACACGCGGAATTTCTATTTTTGAAACGGTTTCTATTTCCACGACGTTGCGGCTAGAACAACAACATACAAACTACATGACAGTGATAGTCTCAGGTACTGATTATGTGCTTTATTCAAAGTTAAATGTGAGTTTTAATGTCATATTGCGTGGCTTTTATAGCCGTACTCAAAACAACAACAGATAGTTTACCTCAGATCCTGAAAATAAATGAAAACAAAGATATACGTTTAAAAGTGCAAAGACAATGCGAACCAACAAGCGTATTCCACGACAAAGATGGTATCAGTCACTCAGTATGTACATTTAATGATGTTAAAATAGTTAATATTTATGAATTAGATTATAAACGTATCCATTTCGTTACGAGTGCAGTGCGCTTCAAGAGAGACTCCGCCCATCTGATTGGCTGATTGGCTGTGATATTTGAGTGATTCTATCGCATCGCTGGGATCTTGTCGCGTGTAGTCAGGACACAGTGTTAGAGTTTTCCCTCTTTCCCTCACGTCGCTTTTAAATAGCTTGTAAATGCATGTGCGCATTTTACTTTCACTTTCAAATTAGCGGCATTTCGCCGTAGATTGATTGAATGGCCAACAACAAAACAGTACAATGACAAACTCACTTATAATAAACATAGAATGTTTAATTTATTTAACAAAACGAATAATAATACACCATGCTATAGGCCTGATATGAAATAACATTTATAAAGCGGAGAGTTCCGGTGCTTGGCTCTGATTGGCTGAGCCGCGTTCGAAGCTGTTGTAAATGACGCTACAAAGTAACACACACCTTTGTTTACTTCTGTGTGTTGCTCGGCAACCACTTTGTAGCAACCACAACTGTTTCTGAGGAGCTACATTGTTTGGTGGAAGAGTACTGTGTTTATTAATATCATTACACTTTATTTGCTCTGTTTTATTTTGTGAAACCTTACTACGTGTATGGAATAACCGTGTTTTATAAAAGCAGTAATCCCCGTGAAGCCGTGGTTTACAGTAGATTTATAACAGCTTCGCATCATGCCTAACAACGCCCCGTAGCTGCATTGAGCAGCCGCGTTCAGTTTTTAATTGTAGTGTCTGTTCTCTAACTGAACCAAATGATTTTTAATTTTGTATTATTATAAAAAATGAAAACGACGGTGGGGGCGGTGGGCAAGTGACGTACTATCGCAGCAAGCCTAAAATGTATGTGCCGTCATTGATGAATAAACTGATGAATTCCTGTCAAAAACATTAACTTTTGATAGTCATTCCAAACTAGGGCTGCATGATTAAATCAGAATAACATCAAAACTGCGCAATGGCTTATTGCAATTATCAAATTGAATTAATATATGCACTTGTGTTTCAGAGTGAAGCGTGTCACTGTGTTCATTTAAAGGTGCCATAGAATGCATTGATACAATATTTTAAATTGTTCTCTGATATCTACATAGAAGGTATGTGGCTTAGGTAAGGGCAAAACATCTCCAGAAGTGGTTTTACATGTCCATTTACAACCCTAGGATTTGTCCCTAGAATGAAATGGTCTGTTTTTACCTTATTTGGAAGGCTCATGAATAATAATGTTAAGCTCTGCTCTGATTGGCTGTTTAACAGTGCCGCTCAATGTTGAGCTCTGCTCTGATTGGCTGTTTAACAGCACGGCTCATTTCAGTAGCTCACACAGCAGGAAGGAAACACAGGGAAAATATATATTTCAATACCGTCTCTCGCAGTTATATCGTTGGGTAATTAAAATGCAGGCATCAGGGAGCCGCTATTAATATGCATTGAAACTTTTTTTATATACCTGGGACAGTTCTGCGCACTTACTACCTGTTGCGTGCATGCGCTCTCTACTGGCCAAGAGTGCAAGTATGCGTATTTGGACAAGGCCGACGTGTGTTACCGCACACAGTATCTCACCCAGCTGCATGGCGGAGCGCGCCTGATTGACCGTCTGCTGGCTGCATATGCGCAGGCAGTTCTTCAGATGCAGTTGTGGAGACGACGGGCTGCTGAGTGGCGTGCTGGAGCGGGACACAGACGCCAGCAGGACCGGACTGGAGGGACCGGCGGAGCCTGGGGATCCAGGAGCCTGAGCCTGAGCCGCTCCAGAGAGACACGAGCGTGTCTGACCGACGGCGAACGGAGCCCTGCGGAAACACACACACACACACACGTTGTGTTTCCATGTTTTATGAGGACTCACCATAGTCGTAATGGTTTTTATACTGTACAGACCGTATATTCTATTGCCCTACACCAACCCTACCCCTAAACCTACCCCTCACAGGAGACTTTCTGCATTTTTAGATTTTCAAAAAACTATATTCTGTGTAATGCATAAGCTTGCTTCCTCATGAGGACCTAAAAAATTGTGTAAAAATCAATTGTGTAAAAATTTACTGGTATTACTATCCTTGTGGGGACATTTGGTCCCCATAACGTGATAAATACCAGATACACACACACACACACACACACGCTCACACACACAGACAGACACACACACACACACACACACACACGTAGAATCACAGAGTGATTAGAAACACACATCCCGCAGGAATCACTACTGACTCACTAGAGATTCACAGCATTTCAGCACAAACCTGCAGGTTACGCATCTTTTCTGACTTTATTTCTGCTGTAATAACAAATCTGCTCTTTTCAAACTGATTTAGTTACTGAAAATAGGGGTGGCAATATAGTAAAATAGATAGATTATAAATAATTTAAATGAAATTCAATAATTCCAGAAGGTGAAACTGTTCTTCAGCTTTTACAATTTTTATTATCAATGAATTTAACGGACCTCTCTAGTTGTTTGTGTTTTTTATTCACAATTTATATTCATTAAAAATACTTCTATAACTTTTTAAGATTTTATTCATTTACATGACTTTCTTCATGTCTAAAAATCTCATTTTTAAAATTCCTACTATTTAAAAAAAAATGATAAATGTGAATGTACAACATTTTCTGAAATGTTCCTATGAACGGTCTATAAACATCCAGATGCACAATCAATAAATGAATGAATAAATGCATCCCATAGGTGTGTGTGTGTGTGTGTGTGTGTGTGTGTGTATATATATATAGTAATGTTTTGCAATAAAACAAAAATCTAGTATTAAAAACATCAATTGCAGTTAGAAGGCTGTTGAGTGAGTTTTTCTCAGATTAAACGCTGG
This sequence comes from Sinocyclocheilus grahami, assembly GCF_001515645.1. Classification (NCBI taxonomy): domain Eukaryota; kingdom Metazoa; phylum Chordata; class Actinopteri; order Cypriniformes; family Cyprinidae; genus Sinocyclocheilus; species Sinocyclocheilus grahami. The sequence goes on along the minus strand of NW_015506264.1, from coordinate 220,027 downwards.
ATCTGCTGTAGTTTATGAGGTTCAGATGATCAAGCTCATGTCATGCAGAATAAAACACTGCTGTAAGTCTTTGGCATTTGTTTGTAAACTACAATAAATTAATTATTAATAAATTAATTTACATTATTTTACTACCATGAGTAGCTTGACTTTAGGTGAACGTCAGAGATGTGATTGATTTGGCATTTGAATCTGAATCTCTTTTAACGGGTTTGTTTTGTAAAGCTGTGTTTTATTGTTTCAGTCTGGTTTTGTGTCAAATTAACATTACTGGATCTGTGTGAGTCTGTTCTTTATCATCATCATCATCATCATCATCATCATCAGATGTTTGCAGTTAAACATGAGCCTTTGCACTGCTGTCTCAAAAACACCTGAAGTAAGGTGTAAATTCAGCGATCCAGTTTTAGACGTGTGATTCTGAGCCGTCGCTCTGGAGGATCGAATCAAGCTGCGTCTGCAGAAACTTCATGTACAACACGCAAACAAACACCTTCATATCATGCGATGCAATGAAAGCGGAGAGATAATGAGTCTGAGACGAGGTGAATCCTGCCGAGAGTGTGTGTGTGTGTGTGTGTGTGTGTGAGAGTGTGTGTGTGTGAGAGTGTGTGTGTGTGAGAGTTAGTGAGTGTGTGTGAGTGTGTGTGTGAGTGTGTGTGTGTGTGTGAGAGTGTGAGTGTGTGAGAGTGTGTGTGTG
>NW_015506264.1:218957-219288 GCF_001515645.1 Sinocyclocheilus grahami | reverse complement strand
CGAGAGTGTGTGTGTGTGTGTGTGTGTGTGTGAGAGTGTGTGTGTGTGAGAGTGTGTGTGTGTGTGAGTGAGTGTGTGTGTGTGAGTGTGTGTGTGAGTGTGTGTGTGTGTGTGAGAGTGTGAGTGTGTGAGAGTGTGTGTGTGTGAGAGTTAGTGAGTGTGTGTGTGTGTGTGTGTGAGAGTGGGTGAGTGAGTGTGTGTGTGTGTGTGTGTGTGTGTGTGAGAGAGTCTGTCTGTGTGTGAGTGTGTGTGTGTGTGTGTGAGAGAGTGGGTGAGTGAGTGTGTGTGTGTGTTTGTGTGAGAGTGGGTGAGTGAGTGTTTGTGTGTGTGA
>NW_015506264.1:218177-218625 GCF_001515645.1 Sinocyclocheilus grahami | reverse complement strand
AGTCGCTGGGGGATATTTGTAGCAATAACCAACAACACATTGTATGGGTCACAATTACACATTTCTCTTTTATGCCAAAAATCATTAGGATATTAAGTAAAGATCATGTTCCGTGAAGATATTTTGTAAATGTCCTACCATAAATAGAATTTGTGATTAGTAATATGCATTGCTAAGAACTTCATTTGGACAACTTTAAAGATGTTTTTCTCAATATTTAGATTTTTTTTTAGCACCCTCAGATTCTAGATTTTCAGGACAGAAAATAGCTTAAAATTATTTAAAATTGGACAAAACAAATAGAAAATACAGCAAAAAGAATCAACTTGTGAATAATTATTACAATTTAAAATAGCTGTTTTCTATGTGAAAATATAGTAAACTGTAATTGATTTCTGTGATGCAAAGCTGAATTTGAGCATGTGTGTGTGTGTGTGTGTGTGAGCAA
>NW_015506264.1:208092-216578 GCF_001515645.1 Sinocyclocheilus grahami | reverse complement strand
TGTGAGCATGTGTGTGTGTGTGTGTGAGGATGTGTGTGTGTGTGTGTGTGTGTGTGTGTGAGTGAGTGAGTGTTTGTGTGTGTGAGTGTGTGTGTGTGTGTGAGTGATTGAGTGAGTGTGTGTGTGTGAGTGTGTGAGTGTGTGTGTGTGTGTGTGTGTGTGCTATATATGTGTCCCTGGAGCACAAAAGCAGTGTTAAGTCGCTGGGGGATATTTGTAGCAATAACCAACAATACATTGTATGGGTCACAATTATACATTTTTCTTTTATGCCAAAAATCATTAGGATATTAAGTAAAGATCATGTTCCATGAAGATATTTTGCAAATGTCCTACCATAAATAGAATTTGTGATTAGTAATATGCATTGCTAAGAACTTCATTTGGACAACTTTAAAGATGTTTTTCTCAATATTTAGATTTTTTTTTTTTAGCACCCTCAGATTCTAGATTTTCAGGACAGAAAATAGCTTAAAATTATTTAAAATTAGACAAAACAAATAAAAAATACAGCAAAAAGAATCAACTTGTGAATAATTATTAAAATTTAAAATAGCTGTTTTCTATGTGAAAATATAGTAAACTGTAATTGATTTCTGTGATGCAAAGCTGAATTTGAGCATGTGTGTGTGTGTGTGTGTGAGCATGTGTGTGTGTGTGTGTGTGTGGGTGTGTGTGTGTGTGTGCGTGTGTGTGAGCATGTGTGTGTGTGAGCGTGTGTGGGTGTGTGTGTGTGTGTGCGTGTGTGTGAGCATGTGTGTGTGTGAGCGTGTGTGGGTGTGTGTGTGTGTGTGCGTGTGTGTGAGCATGTGTGTGTGTGAGCGTGTGTGGGTGTGTGTGTGTGTGTGCGTGTGTGTGAGCATGTGTGTGTGTGAGCGTGTGTGGGTGTGTGTGTGTGTGTGCGTGTGTGTGAGCATGTGTGTGTGTGAGCGTGTGTGGGTGTGTGTGTGTGTGTGCGTGTGTGTGAGCATGTGTGTGTGTGAGCGTGTGTGGGTGTGTGTGTGTGTGTGCGTGTGTGTGAGCATGTGTGTGTGTGAGCGTGTGTGGGTGTGTGTGTGTGTGTGCGTGTGTGTGAGCATGTGTGTGTGTGAGCGTGTGTGGGTGTGTGTGTGTGTGTGCGTGTGTGTGAGCATGTGTGTGTGTGAGCGTGTGTGGGTGTGTGTGTGTGTGTGCGTGTGTGTGAGCATGTGTGTGTGTGAGCGTGTGTGGGTGTGTGTGTGTGTGTGCGTGTGTGTGAGCATGTGTGTGTGTGAGCGTGTGTGGGTGTGTGTGTGTGTGTGCGTGTGTGTGAGCATGTGTGTGTGTGAGCGTGTGTGGGTGTGTGTGTGTGTGTGCGTGTGTGTGAGCATGTGTGTGTGTGAGCGTGTGTGGGTGTGTGTGTGTGTGTGCGTGTGTGTGAGCATGTGTGTGTGTGAGCGTGTGTGGGTGTGTGTGTGTGTGTGCGTGTGTGTGAGCATGTGTGTGTGTGAGCGTGTGTGGGTGTGTGTGTGTGTGTGCGTGTGTGTGAGCATGTGTGTGTGTGAGCGTGTGTGGGTGTGTGTGTGTGTGTGCGTGTGTGTGAGCATGTGTGTGTGTGAGCGTGTGTGGGTGTGTGTGTGTGTGTGCGTGTGTGTGAGCATGTGTGTGTGTGAGCGTGTGTGGGTGTGTGTGTGTGTGTGCGTGTGTGTGAGCATGTGTGTGTGTGAGCGTGTGTGGGTGTGTGTGTGTGTGTGCGTGTGTGTGAGCATGTGTGTGTGTGAGCGTGTGTGGGTGTGTGTGTGTGTGTGCGTGTGTGTGAGCATGTGTGTGTGTGAGCGTGTGTGGGTGTGTGTGTGTGTGTGCGTGTGTGTGAGCATGTGTGTGTGTGAGCGTGTGTGGGTGTGTGTGTGTGTGTGCGTGTGTGTGAGCATGTGTGTGTGTGAGCGTGTGTGGGTGTGTGTGTGTGTGTGCGTGTGTGTGAGCATGTGTGTGTGTGAGCGTGTGTGGGTGTGTGTGTGTGTGTGCGTGTGTGTGAGCATGTGTGTGTGTGAGCGTGTGTGGGTGTGTGTGTGTGTGTGCGTGTGTGTGAGCATGTGTGTGTGTGAGCGTGTGTGGGTGTGTGTGTGTGTGTGCGTGTGTGTGAGCATGTGTGTGTGTGAGCGTGTGTGGGTGTGTGTGTGTGTGTGCGTGTGTGTGAGCATGTGTGTGTGTGAGCGTGTGTGGGTGTGTGTGTGTGTGTGCGTGTGTGTGAGCATGTGTGTGTGTGAGCGTGTGTGGGTGTGTGTGTGTGTGTGCGTGTGTGTGAGCATGTGTGTGTGTGAGCGTGTGTGGGTGTGTGTGTGTGTGTGCGTGTGTGTGAGCATGTGTGTGTGTGAGCGTGTGTGGGTGTGTGTGTGTGTGTGCGTGTGTGTGAGCATGTGTGTGTGTGAGCGTGTGTGGGTGTGTGTGTGTGTGTGCGTGTGTGTGAGCATGTGTGTGTGTGAGCGTGTGTGGGTGTGTGTGTGTGTGTGCGTGTGTGTGAGCATGTGTGTGTGTGAGCGTGTGTGGGTGTGTGTGTGTGTGTGCGTGTGTGTGAGCATGTGTGTGTGTGAGCGTGTGTGGGTGTGTGTGTGTGTGTGCGTGTGTGTGAGCATGTGTGTGTGTGAGCGTGTGTGGGTGTGTGTGTGTGTGTGCGTGTGTGTGAGCATGTGTGTGTGTGAGCGTGTGTGGGTGTGTGTGTGTGTGTGCGTGTGTGTGAGCATGTGTGTGTGTGAGCGTGTGTGGGTGTGTGTGTGTGTGTGCGTGTGTGTGAGCATGTGTGTGTGTGAGCGTGTGTGGGTGTGTGTGTGTGTGTGCGTGTGTGTGAGCATGTGTGTGTGTGAGCGTGTGTGGGTGTGTGTGTGTGTGTGCGTGTGTGTGAGCATGTGTGTGTGTGAGCGTGTGTGGGTGTGTGTGTGTGTGTGCGTGTGTGTGAGCATGTGTGTGTGTGAGCGTGTGTGGGTGTGTGTGTGTGTGTGCGTGTGTGTGAGCATGTGTGTGTGTGAGCGTGTGTGGGTGTGTGTGTGTGTGTGCGTGTGTGTGAGCATGTGTGTGTGTGAGCGTGTGTGGGTGTGTGTGTGTGTGTGCGTGTGTGTGAGCATGTGTGTGTGTGAGCGTGTGTGGGTGTGTGTGTGTGTGTGCGTGTGTGTGAGCATGTGTGTGTGTGAGCGTGTGTGGGTGTGTGTGTGTGTGTGCGTGTGTGTGAGCATGTGTGTGTGTGAGCGTGTGTGGGTGTGTGTGTGTGTGTGCGTGTGTGTGAGCATGTGTGTGTGTGAGCGTGTGTGGGTGTGTGTGTGTGTGTGCGTGTGTGTGAGCATGTGTGTGTGTGAGCGTGTGTGGGTGTGTGTGTGTGTGTGCGTGTGTGTGAGCATGTGTGTGTGTGAGCGTGTGTGGGTGTGTGTGTGTGTGTGCGTGTGTGTGAGCATGTGTGTGTGTGAGCGTGTGTGGGTGTGTGTGTGTGTGTGCGTGTGTGTGAGCATGTGTGTGTGTGAGCGTGTGTGGGTGTGTGTGTGTGTGTGCGTGTGTGTGAGCATGTGTGTGTGTGAGCGTGTGTGGGTGTGTGTGTGTGTGTGCGTGTGTGTGAGCATGTGTGTGTGTGAGCGTGTGTGGGTGTGTGTGTGTGTGTGCGTGTGTGTGAGCATGTGTGTGTGTGAGCGTGTGTGGGTGTGTGTGTGTGTGTGCGTGTGTGTGAGCATGTGTGTGTGTGAGCGTGTGTGGGTGTGTGTGTGTGTGTGCGTGTGTGTGAGCATGTGTGTGTGTGAGCGTGTGTGGGTGTGTGTGTGTGTGTGCGTGTGTGTGAGCATGTGTGTGTGTGAGCGTGTGTGGGTGTGTGTGTGTGTGTGCGTGTGTGTGAGCATGTGTGTGTGTGAGCGTGTGTGGGTGTGTGTGTGTGTGTGCGTGTGTGTGAGCATGTGTGTGTGTGAGCGTGTGTGGGTGTGTGTGTGTGTGTGCGTGTGTGTGAGCATGTGTGTGTGTGAGCGTGTGTGGGTGTGTGTGTGTGTGTGCGTGTGTGTGAGCATGTGTGTGTGTGAGCGTGTGTGGGTGTGTGTGTGTGTGTGCGTGTGTGTGAGCATGTGTGTGTGTGAGCGTGTGTGGGTGTGTGTGTGTGTGTGCGTGTGTGTGAGCATGTGTGTGTGTGAGCGTGTGTGGGTGTGTGTGTGTGTGTGCGTGTGTGTGAGCATGTGTGTGTGTGAGCGTGTGTGGGTGTGTGTGTGTGTGTGCGTGTGTGTGAGCATGTGTGTGTGTGAGCGTGTGTGGGTGTGTGTGTGTGTGTGCGTGTGTGTGAGCATGTGTGTGTGTGAGCGTGTGTGGGTGTGTGTGTGTGTGTGCGTGTGTGTGAGCATGTGTGTGTGTGAGCGTGTGTGGGTGTGTGTGTGTGTGTGCGTGTGTGTGAGCATGTGTGTGTGTGAGCGTGTGTGGGTGTGTGTGTGTGTGTGCGTGTGTGTGAGCATGTGTGTGTGTGAGCGTGTGTGGGTGTGTGTGTGTGTGTGCGTGTGTGTGAGCATGTGTGTGTGTGAGCGTGTGTGGGTGTGTGTGTGTGTGTGCGTGTGTGTGAGCATGTGTGTGTGTGAGCGTGTGTGGGTGTGTGTGTGTGTGTGCGTGTGTGTGAGCATGTGTGTGTGTGAGCGTGTGTGGGTGTGTGTGTGTGTGTGCGTGTGTGTGAGCATGTGTGTGTGTGAGCGTGTGTGGGTGTGTGTGTGTGTGTGCGTGTGTGTGAGCATGTGTGTGTGTGAGCGTGTGTGGGTGTGTGTGTGTGTGTGCGTGTGTGTGAGCATGTGTGTGTGTGAGCGTGTGTGGGTGTGTGTGTGTGTGTGCGTGTGTGTGAGCATGTGTGTGTGTGAGCGTGTGTGGGTGTGTGTGTGTGTGTGCGTGTGTGTGAGCATGTGTGTGTGTGTGTGAGCATGTGTGTGTGTGTGTGTGTGTGTGTTACTACCCAGCACTATCAAATGAATAATAATTATTATTATTATATTAATAATTAATTAGTAAATTAATTAAATATTTTTTTTAAACTGTATTTTAATTTCCCCAAATTGTACATCCCTATTTGAAACATTCATGAGTGACCATCATGAGCCAGATCTCCAGACTCAGAGTTTGATCTTCACCATTTTTGCAAAACTCTCTTATCAAAACCTGATGTGACGAAGCTCATAAACTGCAGCAGATCCAGTGTTTAATCTTAGACTTGTTTCACAGCCTGTTCACTGTGAAAACAAATAAAAATCACCTGCTGAGTCAATGACAAAACCGTCACGCATACCAGATGTGTGTGCAATACTGCAGAAACACTTTCCTTCTGTCTTCTTAATGGGATCTTTTTGTAGTTTAATACTGAATGATTCCGAAATCTCTCTTTCTGCTGACTAAACATTTAAAACCAATCATTCAGACTAAACTCTGATTGAAAGAGGTTCGTTTGAAGTCATCACACGTTCTACATTAATGCACCTCAAACACTGCATCATACTGCAGTATTTCATGAATGAACGGTCCTTCACTGACCCCAGACAGAGCATGCATCACTCCAGACTCTTGTCTGTGGTTAAACACAGCAGCAGCAGCATGCTAATCAATGCGGCGGCAGAATGATTTCACCTTCTCAACTCTCGACATTAAAGCAGCACATTTAAAACGCACCTGCGCCGCTGACCTGATTTATAACTTGAGCTGGAGATAGGGATCTGGAACTCGCAGGAAATGCATTCTTTCTGTCGCGCTTTCATTTAGGGTCGTTTTATTTGGTTGTGCTTTTACTGCGAGTCAAAACAAACCCAAAGATCAGCTGAAAGAAACATAATTTACAGCCTCTCTTCAATAAAAGATTATTTAATATTATAAGGCCTGGTTTCACAGACTGGTTAAGCCAGGATTAGGCAATAGTTCAATTAGGACAATTTGTATAAGCATGCCTTAGAAAAAACATCAGTGGTGTGCATCTTGAGACAAAACAAAGGCACTGACATATTTTAAGATCAATCAGTGCAAGTTTCTTTCAGTTAAAACAGCTCAGAATTACATTTTAGTCTGGGACTAGGCTTAAGCCTTGTCTGTGAAACCGGGGGTAAATATCATAAAAGTCTTATAAACTGACATTTCTGAGAAAAAAAACGTCTCAAAGTTGCAGTTCTGAGAAATAAAGTCTCAAAAATGTAAAATTCTGGGGAAAAAAAGTCTTAAAAACTCACAATTCTGAGAAAAAAGTCTTAAAAACTCGCAATTCTAAGAATAAAAGTCTCAAAGTCGCAATTCTGAGAAAAGTCTCAAAAACTCACAATTCTGAGAAAAAAGTCTCAAAAACTCACAATTCTGAGAATAAAAGTCTCAAAAATGCGCAATTCTAAGAATAAAAGTGTCAAAGTCGCAATTCTGAGAAAAGTCTCAAAAACTCACAATTCTGAGAATAAAGTCTTAAAAACTCGCAATTCTGAGAAAAAAGGCTTAAAAACTCGCAATTCTGAGAAAAAAGTCTTAAAAACTCGCAATTCTGAGAAAAAAGGCTTAAAAACTCGCAATTCTGAGAAAAAAGGCTTAAAAACTCGCAATTCTGAGAAAAAAGGCTTAAAAACTCGCAATTCTGAGAAAAAAGGCTTAAAAACTCGCAATTCTGAGAAAAAAGGCTTAAAAACTCGCAATTCTGAGAAAAAAGGCTTAAAAACTCGCAATTCTGAGAAAAAAGGCTTAAAAACTCGCAATTCTGAGAAAAAAGGCTTAAAAACTCGCAATTCTGAGAAAAAAGGCTTAAAAACTCGCAATTCTGAGAAAAAAGTCTTAAAAACTCGCAATTCTAAGAATAAAGTCTTAAAAACTCGCAATTCTGAGAAAAAAGTCTTAAAAACTCGCAATTCTAAGAATAAAGTCTTAAAAACTCGCAATTCTGAGAAAAAAGTCTTAAAAACTCGCAATTCTAAGAATAAAGTCTTAAAAACTCGCAATTCTGAGAAAAAAGTCTTAAAAACTCGCAATTCTAAGAATAAAGTCTTAAAAACTCGCAATTCTGAGAAAAAAGTCTTAAAAACTCGCAATTCTAAGAATAAAGTCTTAAAAACTCGCAATTCTGAGAAAAAAGTCTTAAAAACTCGCAATTCTAAGAATAAAAGTCTCAAACTCACAATTCTAAGAATAAAAGTCTCAAAGTCGCAATTCTGAGAAAAAAGTCTCAAAAACTCACAATTCTGAGAATAAAAGTCTCAAAAATGCGCAATTCTGAGAATAAAAGTCTCAAAGTCGCAATTCTGAGAAAAAAGTCTCAAAAACTCACAATTCTGAGAATAAAAGTCTCAAAAATGCGCAATTCTGAGAATAAAAGTCTCAAAGTCGCAATTCTAAGAATGTTTGTTGCTGCCGTGTAATTCTAAGAATAAAAGTCTCAAAGTCACAATTCTGACTTAAAATCAATTTTATACACCATCCTTTTTCAGTTTTATAACGTGTGAATATATCCCCTATCGTATTCTACAACAAAAACAATCAGAGCGCTTTGTTAGCACTAGTTCTATTTTTGACTTCCGAGTCCGCTATTAGCATATAGCCCGCTAGCATCGCCAGCGTGGTTGCCGCTAATCTCGCTTACACTAATACTCTATTCACACACATTTCCATTGTTTTACTCACTGTTACTTGCTTTAATGGCGGATGTGTGTCTACCTTTGAGTGCAGGTGAGGACACGTTCGAGATGCATTCGGTGCAGGTCGAGCTGGAGGCCGTGGAGAAGCAGATCCGGGACCTGGTGGCAAAGCAGACCCAGGTTTTCTTTGCACACACAAAAGTATTCTTGAAACTTCATAAAATTAAGGTTAAACCACTGATGTCACATGGACAATTTGAACGATGTGCTTACTACGTTTCTGGGTCTTGAACATGTCAGTTGCATTTCTGTCTATGCAGGGTCAGAAAGCTCTCGGATTTCAACCAAAATATTTTAATCTGTTCCGAAGATGAACGAAAGTCTTGCGGGTTTGGAACATGAGGGTGAATAATTATTAATAATTATTAATTTTCATTTTTGGTTTAACTGTCCATTTAGAAACTGCTTCATCTTATTAACTACAAGCTACTTATCAACTAACAAACCCTACGGAGAAGAAACCTGCTGAGAAAGCTACAGACTTTCTTATGGAAGCCCCCTTCCGCCACCGAATAAAAAATTAAAAAGGTGATTGCGACTTTTTACCTAACAATTTAGACATTTTTCTCACAATTGTGAATTTACGTCTCACAATTCTAACTTTTTTTTGCTCAGAATTGCAGGACATCAACTCGCAATTGCGATATATAAAGTCAGAATTGTCAGATATAAACTTGCAGTTGCAAGTTATAAAGTCCAATTCTGAGAAAAAAACAAGACTGACAATTGTCTTACAATTGCGAGTTTGTCTCACAATTATAAACTAGCAATTGTGTGTTATAAAGTCAGAATTAAAACTCACAAACTCACAATTCTGAGAAAAAAGTCTTAAAAACTCGCAATTCTAAGAATAAAAGTCTCAAAGTCGCAATAAGTCTCAAA
>NW_015506264.1:207675-207959 GCF_001515645.1 Sinocyclocheilus grahami | reverse complement strand
CTCAAAGTCGCAGTTCTAAGAATAAAAGTCTCAAAGTCGCAATTCTAAGAATAAAAGTCTCAAACTCACAATTCTAAGAATAAAAGTCTCAAAGTCACAATTCTGAGAATAAAAGACTCAAAGTCGCAATTCTGAGAAAAAAGTCTCAAAAACTCACAATTCTGAGAATAAAAGTCTCAAAGTCGCAATTCTAAGAATAAAAGTCTCAAACTCACAATTCTAAGAATAAAAGTCTCAAAGTCACAATTCTGAGAATAAAAGTCTCAAAGTCGCAATTCTGAGAA
>NW_015506264.1:203150-207665 GCF_001515645.1 Sinocyclocheilus grahami | reverse complement strand
AAAGGCCCAAAGTCGCAATTCCGAGAAAAAAGTCTCAAAAACTCACAATTCTGAGAATAAAAGTCTCAAACTCGCAATTCTAAGAATAAAAGTCTCAAACTCACAATTCTGAGAATAAAAGTCTCAAAGTCGCAATTCTGCGAATAAAAGTCTCAAAAACTCTCAATTCTGAGAATAAAAGTCTTTTCTGACAAGAAAAGTCTAAAAAATTGGCACTTCTGAGAAAAAAGTCTTAAAAACTCGCAATTCTAAGAATAAAAGTCTCAAACTCACAATTCTGAGAAAAAAGTCTCAAACTCACAATTCTAAGAATAAAAGTCTCAAACTCACAATTCTAAGAATAAAAGTCTCAAAGTCGCAATTCTGAGAAAAAAGTCTCAAAGTCACAATTCTGAGAAAAAAGTCTCAAAGTCACAATTCTGAGAAAAAAGTCTCAAAGTCACAATTCTGAGAAAAAAGTCTCAAAAACTCGCAATTCTGAGAATAAAAGTCTCAAAGTCGCAATTCTGAGAAAAAAGTCTCAAAGTCACAATTCTGAGAAAAAAGTCTCAAAAACTCGCAATTCTGAGAATAAAAGTCTCAAAGTCGCAATTCTGAGAAAAAAGTCTCAAAGTCACAATTCTGAGAAAAAAGTCTCAAAAACTCGCAATTCTGAGAATAAAAGTCTCAAAGTCACAATTCTAAGAATAAAAGTCTCAAACTTGCTATTCTAAGAAAATAATCTCATTAACTCGCATTCTGAGGTGTAAAGTCAGAACTGTGTGATATGGACTTGAACTATAAAATTGTGTGCAGATGCAGGTGCGTTTTTAACATCTTTAATGACGAGACCTGAGAAGGTTAAACCTCCTCACTGATGAGAATATAGAGGCGCTGCAGTATCTCTGGATGGTTTGAGTAACGCTCACCTGGAGATGGGCGTGACGTAGTTTCCTGGGAAAACTCCAGACGCTCCGGAGCGCAGCGACGTGCCTTTGAACCAGCCGTCCTGGCACTTCTCTATCACGCGGTACATCTCGCCCTTCCGCAGCTCCATCTCATCCGCCTTCTGCGGTTTGTAAGCGTACATAGCCAGATATCTGCAGAAACCAAGAGAGAGATTCACCAGCGAACCGTGTTCCTGAAGGAGTGTGTGTGAGTGTGAGTGTGTGTTCGAGAGTCTGTGTGTGTTTGAGTGTGTGTGTGTGTGTTTGAGTGTGTGTGAGTTTGAGTGTGTGTGTGTGTGTGTGTGTGTGTGTGTGTGTGTGTGAGAGAGAGAGAGAGAGAGAGAGAGACAGTGTGTGTGTGTGTGTGTTTGAGAATGTGTGTGTGTGTGTGTGTGTGTGCGTGTGTTTGAGTGTGTGTGTGTATGTGTTTGAGTGTGTGTGAGAGAGAGAGAGAATGTGTTCTTGTTTATGCTACATTGTGAGGACCAAATGTCCTTACACACGCACACACACACACACACACACACCCCTCACACTCACACTCGATTTTTAGTGCATTGAAATAAAGTATACTACCGCAAAAATATACAGAGGAGTTATATCAGTATATTTCTTAAAAGTGTGCTTTGAATGATTTAAAAATTAGTTCATTGTTAGTACACTTTTATATAGTTATCCTAAGTTTAAATTTGAATTAATTTTATTTAAAATATATTAGTAATGTAATAGTTATAAGTAATTTTTTCCAACTGTGCTACACTTAATATCAATACACTAATTAGCACTAACACTTAAACTGATTTTAAGTGTAGTCAGTGTTTTATAATTGCATCGCTTAAAGTGTGCTACGATAAAATTTTAGTGGATTTTTATAAATAGTATCACTAAGTTCTATTTGGAATTTCATGACAAATACAGTAGAAATGTATTACTAATGTAAAACCCTATAGGTTTCTGTGCTTAGGCTGCTATAAATGCACATGATTGGATTATTAATTTATATGTGTTTAGAAGCGTACCAAAATTCACAATTTAACAGTAAGTATACTTTTAGCATAAGGTACTTGAAGTGCTATATTTTTACTGTAGAAGAAAGTGCTACTAATGACATAGTAATAGTGTACTTGACTGTACTATTTAAAGACATTATAAACTTAGATAAGTATCCTCGGGAACGTTGACAATTACAATACATTTTAAATTGATTATTTAATCTATAAAACACGTGGGCAATACATTATAAATACATTTGGTATATATTCATTATATATGAATCGTATATTTTAAATAATTAATACGCATATGTTCTGTGTATGATGAGTATATTTAAAAGTGTATGAAAGAAGGTTTCAATTGTACTACAAGTGTACTAAATACTTTTTATTTTTCAGAGAAAGTGTGTTAAAATCACATCTGTGACCCTGGAGCACAAACCCAGTCATAAGCATCAATTTTTTTTAAATTGAGATTTATGCATCATATTTGGCCGAGATACAACTATTTGAAAATCTGGAATCTGAGGGTGCAAAAAAATCTAAATATTGAGAAAATCATCTTTAAAGTTGTTCAGATGAAGTTCTTAGCAATGCATATTACTAATCAAACATTAAGTTTTGATATATTTACGGTAGGACATTTACTAAATATCTTCATGGAACATAATCTTAATATCCTAATGATTTTTGGCATAAAAGAGAAATGTATAATTGTGACCCATACAATGTATTGTTGGCTATTGCTACAAATATCCCCCAGCGACTTAACACTGCTTTTGTGCTGCAGGCTCACATTTTAGTTCATATTCATGGTGTCCCAAAATAGCACAGTTGAGTAACCTTAGATGCTCTTAAGATTATCTTAAGAAGTATTAAAGAATAATTTTTAGTATATTAAGAACAGAAATAGAACACTTTATGGAAGTGTACCAAGTGTACTGAAATAAAGTGTATTTTACTGCACCTGGGATATTTCAGTACTGGAGTGTGTGGAGCGCTGCATTAAATCATCTGGACTCACATGTTGAGAGGCAGCTGGACTTTAGCGGCGGCGAGCAGCTCTCCGGTTGTTGACGTGACGCGCGGCGGAACTGAAGCTCCTGCGTTTGCTGTGATTGAAGAGTCCTGTGAAGACAAAGGATCAGGACATGATGGAGATTCTGAGTGTGTCACTAATGGGCTCCTGCAGCTGCTGACAGGATGCATTATGGGAGTTGGAAATGCACCTTGGGACTCTACATGATCCGTCTGTTTCACTCAGACAAAACTCCAGAGATTCACCCTCACGGGTTCTCATGTTGACCTTTGACATCCGAACACTAATGGAGCCTAACGCTCTTACTGGGAGCAACCAGCTGAGCCCAGGTCAGAGGTCAAGAGGCCGTATGCAGCTAAAATACCTACTACACTCAATTTGTATATATATACACATAACTCAATAACTCTCTATTTACTCTGAAAATGTGATTTGAATCAGTCAGTCATAATAGTCAAATAGATTAAAAATGTTTCATAAAAGAAGAAAAATACAGCAAAATTTGAGTTCAAATAATCAAGGCATGTTTTCACACTTTTTTCAATATCAATGAGATATTATTATAGCTGTTTTTAATATTTTCAATTAGTTTTTTTTTTTATCTTCCATTTTAATTTAAATTTTTAGTAATTTTTAGTTTTAGTTAACTATAATAACCATAGAAAGAATCATATTTAATCATTTTTATTGATATGCACCAATATAATAGTCATAAACAGCAATATCGACCTACAAATATATCTACTAACGTACTACATAAATAAATACAATGACAAAAACAATGAGTTCAGTGATCATTTTTGAGTAATGGTGTGAATGAATCATTGAATCAGATTCATTTGATTTGACTCATTTGAAATGCACAGATTGAGCTGAATCACATAAATGAACCAAACTTGTTATTAAATCATCTGAACTCTCTCATAGTCATGAGACAAGGACAATTGATGAAACTAGTCTGATCTTCAGTAAGCTTCACGTCGGGCAAATAAAACACTTCAAAATCCTTGCAAGCCAAACACACTTGATCATAAAGTGTCTTCAGTTCTCGTACAGCGATGCTGAAACTGAACTAAATCAACAACACAGACGCGGCTCTCAGAGAATCACATTCACCATCAATCAGCCGCATTCATTTTTCTGGATTCAGTTCTTTTGTTTGCATTTTTCTCGATATCGTTTTAATTGCTTAATTGAATTTTACAACTCAAAAAGCATGAAACTTTTAGCATGAAACACTTTAAGCATGAAACATGAAAATGTAATAACAATTTATTAAAAGATTAACAAAAATTATATTTTAGGGCCCTATGAAATTAACTTTACTTCATCCTATAATTCAGTTTTTCCCATTTTAATTGTTCTTGATTGATTGATTATTTATTTGTTTGTTTATTTTCCACAAATTTTTTTTTTCTTTCTGGATTTACATTTAATACAAATGTATTATGAAAAACATTAAACAATCAATAACAAACATGAACTATTTAATCAATCTTTTAAATCTTTTTAATCAATCTTTCATTATTTACTCATGAGCAGAAACACACACACACAC
>NW_015506264.1:202022-202945 GCF_001515645.1 Sinocyclocheilus grahami | reverse complement strand
ACACACACACACACACACACACACACACACACACACACACACACACACACACACACACACACACAGCACTGGTTGTTACAGTTAACTAAAACTAAAACCATTAAAAATATTATTTGAAATAAAAATAAATCTTAACTGAATAAAATAAAATAATAAAATAAAATTACAAGGCACTTCTAATTTGCATTTAGTTTAACTAATAAAAATGACAAAAACAATAATTTCTAAAACAAACTAAAATGAACATGAAAGCGGAAAATATAATAATAAAATGTAATGCAAAATATTATCAAAAACTATTATACTGTAGTTATATATACTGTAATATATATATATATACACTATAGATATAATAATTTGTATGAATAATAATTGTATTCATATTTTTTATGTATTATATATAAATATGTATTTATTTACATATTTATTTGTTTGTTTTGCTTGTGCATGAGAATTTGGGGAAAAATGTGTAAATGCAATAAAGTGAATGGTCTTCGGTGTTTCTATAGATTGTGGAGTGAATGTGAGGCGGACAGGTGTGTGTGTCTGTACCTGTGTAGCGCTGGAGGACAGGTGTGTGTGTCTGTACTGTGTCTTTTGCTGTGTATCTGGGGAGGAGTGGTGTGTGTGTCTGTACCTGTGTGGGAGGTGCACTGGAGGACAGGTGTGTGTGTCTGTACCTGTGTTGCGCTGGAGGACAGGTGCGTGTGTCTGTACCTGTGTGGCAGGTGCGCTGGAGGACAGGTGTGTCTGTCTGTACCTGTGTTGCACTGGAGGACAGGTGTGTGTATGTACCTGCGTTGCGCTGGAGGACAGGTGCGTGTGTCTGTGCCTGTGTTGCACTGGAGGACAGGTGTGTGTGTCTGTACCTGTGTTGCGCTGGAGGACAGGTGTGTGTGTCTGTATTTGTGTTGCGCTGGAGG
>NW_015506264.1:201623-201949 GCF_001515645.1 Sinocyclocheilus grahami | reverse complement strand
CGCTGGAGGACAGGTGTGTGTGTCTGTACCTGTGTGGCAGGTGCGCTGGAGGACGTGTGTGTGTGTCTGTACCTGTGTGTCGTTGGAGGACATGTGTGTGTGTCTGTACCTGTGTGGCAGGTGCGCTGGAGGACATGTGTGTGTGTCTGTACCTGTGTAGCAGGTACGCTGGAGGACAGGTGTGTGTGTCTGTACCTGTGTGGCAGGTGCGCTGGAGGACGTGTGTGTTTGTCTGTACCTGTGTGGCGCTGGAGGACATGTGTGTGTGTCTGTTCCTGTGTGGCAGGTGCACTGGAGGACAGGTGTGTGTGTCTGTACCTGTGTGG
>NW_015506264.1:198404-201318 GCF_001515645.1 Sinocyclocheilus grahami | reverse complement strand
TCTGTACCTGTGGGGCAGGTGCGCTGGAGGACGTGTGTGTGTGTCTGTACCTGTGTAGCGCTGGAGGACAGGTGCGTGTGTCTGTACCTGTGTGGCAGGTGCGCTGGAAGACAGGTGCGGGCAGTCTGCGATGCGAGCGGCGGCGCGGGGGTCCGAGGAGCTGATGAGCACAGGTGCGCTGATCTCCATCGAGTGCCGGTTGTTTTCCATCACCTGCGCCGAGCGCTGCGTCATGCTGAGTGCCGTGAACGAGTGTCGCTTCTTGGCGTTCTTCTTCCCCTCCGCGTGTGTGTGCGCACCGTTCCCGTTACAGCTGACGGCTTCAGCGCTCGCCGACGGCTTGTCCATCTCCATCAGCTGCTTCGCCGTTTCATTCAGCTGAGGACAAACAGAGCAGTCCACAGGGTTGTTTTATACTTACAGCAGTAGTCTCTTCTGCTCAGCAAGGCCGCATTTATTTGATATTTGAAATGAGAGAGGTGAGCTCAACACGGTTTTAGTTTCACTTTAAATAAATAAATTTTGACTTAACATTTATATGTTGTTTATAATGAATGGAACTTCATAAAGAAAAATTTGTGTTTTTATTTTATATGTAAAGTTACACTGTAATTTTATTTTTTCATTCTTGTTCCGTTCCAAATACTGTTCAGTTTAAATTATTTTTTGTGGAGTGACGGGAACTAAAATAGCGTATATTTTTAACCATGCAGCAAAAATGAATTGAAAAAAATTACTATGAAAAATTACCTTTTTATGAGCATCCAATTTATTTCTGTGATGCGCAACTGTATTGTCAGCATCATTACTCCAGTCTTCAGTGTCACATGATCCTTCAGCAATCATTTCTGATTATTATCAATGTTAAAAACAGTTGTGCTGCCCAATATTTTTAAGGAAACAAAGACATAATATGGTATGTGTATCTGACATTATGCTATTAATATTTTACTTATTGTATTTGTGCTATTGACAGTGTGCAGCACTTTGCTCGGCTTTTAGCTGTTTTTAAATGTGCTTTAGAAATAAACTTGAACTTGAACTTGAACTTGAACATAAAAAAAAGAAAGAAAGAAAAATAAATTAATACATTTATTTAACAAGGCTGCATTAAATTGATTAAAAGTTACAAAAGTTTTCCATTTCAAATAAATGCTGTTCTTTTGAACTTTCTGTTCATCTGTGAATCCTGAAAAATAAAATGTATCAGTTTACAGCAGCACGACTGTTTTCAACATTGATAATAATCAGAAATGTTTCTGGAGCAGCAGATCAGCATATTATACTGATTTCTGAAGATCATGTGACACTGAAGACTGGAGGAATGATGCTGAAAATACAGCTGCGGATCACAGAAATACATTACAGTTTAAAGGGGTCATATGATGCTGCTAAAAGGAACATTATTTTGTGTATTTGGTGTAATGGAATGCGTTTATGCGGTTTAAGGTTCAAAAAACACATTATTTTCCACATACTGTACATTATTGTTTCTCCTCTATGCCCCGCCTTTCTGAAATGTGTCGATTTTTACAAAGCTCATCGGTCTGAAAAGCGAGGTGTGCTGTGATTGGCCAGCTATCCAGTGCGTTGTGATTGGCCGAATACCTCAAGCGTGAGACGGAAATATTACGCCCCTCACCATACTGTGATGATGCCCTGTCCGGCCGGAGCTACGAGACAAACACATTAACGATGTAAACATTACAAACGAGGCATTTGTTGCATCCAGTGGGGACATAATTACTGATTATAATGACTTATACTGTCTTTTTACGCGTTGCGTTGTCTTGAAACCATGTCTGCATTTGTGATCGGAGAAATGACAAACAACAAGCGCTATTCTACACTGCTCAAAACTCACGTGTGAATCATCAGTGGCAAATTCTTTAAATATAAAACCGTACTTACAGTCTGTGAGTCAGAACAGCCGGCATTGTAGTCTACTCTCCCAGGATCAGGACACAGTCCTCCATAAAATGTGCTGCACACATCTGAATATTTGGGTTGAAGTGTTCTGGAACAGTGCTGTAAATACAACTTAACCACTGTGTCCTCTTTTGGAAGGCCAAACAAAGTAGTTTCGCTTTCACAACGAAACACATGGCGCTTTCACGACATGGCGGCGGCAGCGGCAGCAACAATAAAGTTACGCCTTCTTTCTTTGTTTGGGCGGCGTTATGCAAAATGTTTAAACGAGCCGTTTTAGGGGGGCGTGGACGAGTCTTAACTTTTATAAACCAGGCCAAACAAAGTAGTTTCGCTTTCACAACGAAACACATGGCGCTTTCACGACATGGCGGCGGCAGCGGCAGCAACAATAAAGTTACGCCTTCTTTCTTTGTTTGGGCGGCGTTATGCAAAATGTTTAAACGAGCCGTTTTAGGGGGGCGTGGACGAGTCTTAACTTTTATAAACCATATCTCTTTGGGTTTGAGACTTTAGTCTTAGCAACTTCAGGGATCTTATCTATGCACAATCAGCTTGTAACACTCCAAAGAGAAAGGAAAACTTGAAATCGCATCATATGACCCCTTTAACAGATATTCACACAGAAAACAGCCTTGGTGAGCAGAAGAGACTTCTTTCAGAAACATTAAAAAACCAAACTTCTGACCAGTAGTGTATGTTTACTGTTAAATATATTTCATAAATATTGACACATCAACTGAATGAATGAACAGAGAATACAGCATCATTACAAACAGATTCAACTGAGAAGCTGAAACACATGAGTCCTGCTGCACACACACACACACACAAACACACACTCTCTCTCTCTCTCTCACACACACACACACCCACACACACACACACACACACACACACACACACTCTCTCTCTCTCTCTCTCTCTCTCTCACACACACACACTCACTCTCTCACACACACACACACACACACACTCTCGCTCT
>NW_015506264.1:194131-194407 GCF_001515645.1 Sinocyclocheilus grahami | reverse complement strand
ACATTTTTTAATTTTTTATTGTTCACAGATTGGAAAAAATATTCTCATTGTTCTGGTTGCTTGAAGAACCTTAAAGGAGCATATAAGTAAATAAGTAATGAGAGCATGTTGGGACTCACGCCGATACTGTGCTCCTCTAGAACTGTTCAACTAAAGCATGTAGTGGATGTGGCTGGGACTGAACTGAATAATGTGGATGCAGTGGCCAACTTGATGGGACAGAAATCAACTCGTCATACTGCAAAGATAATTGAACTTTGGAAAAGGAAGTTAACG
>NW_015506264.1:193243-194098 GCF_001515645.1 Sinocyclocheilus grahami | reverse complement strand
GACGGACCCTTTTCCAAAACTTGGTTTCACACCAGATTTAAAAGATACATCAGGACCTTTATTAGATTTGGAAGAGTTTAAGAATTTGGACTTAACTATGCTGGGGGGGAAAATGTTGTACAAATGTTTTGTGAAAGTGTATAATAAGACATCTTTGGACAAGAGAAATGATACAGTGTGGAGAAGTACATTTGTTTTAGATGAGGGAATAAGACCAGTGTGGAGAGTTTTGTATAAACCACCATTGACAAAACGTGTTGGGGATTTACAGTGGAGGATTTTACATGGAATTGTAGCAGTTAATGCTTTTATTTCTGTGGTTAATCCCAGCGTTGATGACAAGTGTATTTTTTGTGGATGTAGAGAGACTGTATTTCATTGTTATATGGAATGTAAAAGATTAATGCCTTTATTTGATCTATTGAGTAGAGTTTTTTGTAAGTGTGGAGAGAAATATACTCAACGTAAATTAATTTGCCAGAAGCAAAAGATAAAATGGCAGTTAATTAACTTCTTAGTGGGTCAAGCAAAACTTGCTATACTTACTACAAGAAGAAACAAAATTGAGAATGTGCATGGTCATGAGATTCTGCCAGTTTTTTAAAGCATTTGTAAGGTCTAGGATTATAATAGATTTTAGGTATTATAGAGCAATGAATGATGTTGAAACTTTTGTACAGCAGTGGTGTTATAGGAATGCTGTCTGTAATGTAGTGGAGGGAGAGTTGTGTTTTGATATTTAGTGGTGTTAATTTGATTAATTGAAAAAGTGATGTAATAAAGTTGTTTTGTTAAAAAAAAAAAAATCTCACACACACACACACACACACTCTCTCTCTCTCACACACACACACA
>NW_015506264.1:188487-189324 GCF_001515645.1 Sinocyclocheilus grahami | reverse complement strand
CACACACACACACACTCTCTCTCTCTCTCTCTCTCACACACACACACACACACACCAACAGATGAAGAATCCCTCAGAATTACTAAAGCAATTATTCAGTCTGATTCACTGCCACCGTCATCCGTCTGTCTGATTTAATAATGTCATACACTGCATCATCAACACAAACATCACATTATGCTGATTATAAACCGTCTGCAGTGAATCAAACATCAGGAGAGTGATGAAGAACACCAACACAGGACTGAAACGAGCCACACCGTCCTCCTCTTCACCTGACAGACCACCAGACGCTCAGATTCATGCTGCTGATCATGACACACGCAGGGATGACATCAAATTACATTTTATTTTTCATAATTCTGTTTTATCTTTTCACATATTGTCTTTAGTTTCTTGCCAAATTCTGTTTATTTTATCCCAAATTCATTTTTTTCTACATATATACTTTTTAAATATCTTTTTCCCAAATTAAGTTTTATTTTTTTCTGGATTCCATTTTAATGGTTATATTAAATTATAGTCATCAAAAAGCATGTTTAATTAAATGAAATCATGAAATAAATCATTTATCAACATTTTATTAAAGGTTTAATAAAAATGTAATTTTTAGGATACTATAAAATCCATTACATTTTTTTCCTAAATTCATTTCTATGTTTTCCATTTAATTTTCTGGATTTAATTGTAATGGTTTAATTACCTTTTAACAATCAAAAAGCATGTCTAATCAACTGAATTCATAAAACTTACTATTATTTATTAAAATTTGCACAATAATAGTAGATTTTTCCCCCCGCTTTTCTGGATTTAAAGCTTAATACAAATTTCTCACCA